>NW_026973568.1:0-54571 GCF_963855985.1 Ostrinia nubilalis | reverse complement strand
CTGAAAGTTATGGGGAAAAGTTTTTTTTGCGACATGGGTGTCTTTAAAGTTAGTGACAGACGGAAAGAATTATAGCAGAAAAAAAATAAAAATGAGGTTTGGTCGGATATATGACCCAGATTATGGGAAAAATCCGAAATGTCAAAAAATCAAGATGGCGGCGGCGTGGGCGGCCATTTTGTAAAAAGTTGAAAATTTCGAAATTTTAGAATCCATTTTTCGAGTAGTTGGCAAAATTTTGGAAAGTCGAGTTGTATGAGGCGGTTGTGTGTCCTGTTGAGAGGTTTCGCTTGGGTGAAGAAATTTCCCCAGTGTTGCCACACTTTGGGAGATTTGGTCCAAAAATGTCGAAAGTAGAAATAACGACTTCCGGTCAGAAATTTGGATGACGCCTCCTGCAAATAGGTCAAACTAACGACATTTGACCATTTTCAACTCGATCACCTGGCAACACTGAGAGTTACAGGATTTCAAAATTTCAGGACATGGCTGGTTTGAAGGAATTGTAGAAGCAAATGAATTCGGGATTGGGTGAAGTTAGAAAAAAAGTAAAAATGGGGTTCGGCGCGGAAAATGGTCCAGATTAAGGCAAAAATGCAAAATTTTGGAAATCCAAGATGGCCGCCAAGCGTTCACCCGTTTTCCTAAAGCAACTAAATTCTCCATACAAATTGTATGCAGGGGGGCTTAGCTAACGTAGAAAAAGGCCTGTGAGTCGCCATAGATTAATTTTTGATGCGTCAAAAAAGGACTAGAGCCCAGTGACAGACAGAAAGGCGAGGCCGAAGGCCGAGCGATGGTTCAAATCCCGAGAGTTACCATAGTTAAACTTGTGTTGCGTCAAAAAAGCACAAGAGCACCGTGACAAACGAGAACGCCCCCTGTAATTTTTGCGAGGCCGAAGGCCGAGCTCCGAATGCGAGGCCGCAGGCCGAGCGCCGCGTAGGGCGAAGCCCGGAGCGGCCAGCATCGCAGATCTAGCTTTTGTAGCCCGCGTAGCGGGCGACCAAAGCTAGTCTATAATATATAAAGCTCGATTACCACTGACTCACTGACTGACTGATCAGGGGTATTTTTGGGGTATTTAGAGGGGAGGGGGGTAAAATTGTTGGTGTTTGTTTTTAACTAGATTTTTCGACTGCCAGCTTTATTACATTTTTTGAACCAAAAAACAAAATGGCGGCACTTTTTGAAACACAAACTTTTTTGTTTTCGGTCCTGAATTTTTTCTTTTTTGGTGGTTTGTTGGGGTTGCCAAGGTGTGTTCAAAAATGTGAGAAAAAAACGGAAAAACAAAATGGCCGCGCCGCCATCTTGGATTGCAAATGCGATTTCGAGGTGTTTTTAGGGAGGTGTCACTTCGAGATGCGCAATTGTTTTTGAAAATTTCTTTTAGGTATTTGTGACATGTATAGTCTTCTTAAGAGCCACATTTACAGATTATCAAAAAACAAGATGGCGGCTGAGCCGTCGGCCATTTTGTTGCGATCAAAAAATTCCCAAACTTTGGTAGCAATTTTCCGGCAGATGGCGACACCGGAGTGGGGTACAATGTTCCGGGCGATTGTTGGTCTATTATTCGAGTGTTGCCATGAACCGGAAAAAACTACCATTTTGGAAGAAAATTTTCCACCACGGCCCCGGATAGTAGAAAATGGAAATTTCCAAAAATTCCATAAACTTGGAATGCAGTCTGGTGACATTTGGGGACCCGAATGACATTTCACCATTTTTATGAAAAAAGTCTGGCAACACTGAAAGTTATGGGGAAAAGATTTTTTTGCGACATGGGTGTCTTTAAAGTTAGTGACAGACAGAAAGAATTATGGCAGAAAAAAAATAAAAATGACGTTTGGTCGGATATACGACCCAGATTATGGGAAAAATCCGAAATGTCAAAAATTCAAGATGGCGGAGGCGTGGGCGGCCATTTTGTAAAAAGTTGAAAATTTCCAAATTTTGGAATTCATTTTTCGAGGTATTGGCAACACTATGGAAAGTTGAGTTGTATGAGGCGGTTGTGTGTCTTGTCGAGAGGTGTCGCTTGGGTGAAGAAATTTCTCCAGTGTTGCCACACTTTGGGAGATTTGGTCCAAAAATGTCGAAAGTAGAAATAACGACTTCCGGTCAAAAATTTGGATGACGCCTCCTGCAAAGGGGTCGTGCAAATGACATTTGATCATTTTCATCTCGATCACCTGGCAACACTGGGAGCGACGGGGAAAAGTATTTTTTTCGACATGGGTGTCTTTAAAGTTAAGGACGGACAGAAGGAGATATGGCAGAACAAATCCAAAAATGTGGTTTGGTCGGTTATACGATCCAGACTATGGGAAAAATCCGAAATGTCAGAAAATCAAGATGGCGACCGAGTGAGCGGCCATTATGTAAAAAGTTTCAGATTTCTGATTTTTCAAATGCATTTTTCGGGCAGTTGGCAACATTTGGGAAAGTCGAGTTGTATGGGGCGATTACGTAGTTTGTCAAGGAGTATCGTTTGGGAAAACAAAAATTTCCAGTGTTGCCATACTTTGGAAGATTTAGTCAAAAAATGTAAAAAATGGAAATAACGACTTCCGGTCAGAAATTTGGATGACGCCTCCTGCAAATAGGTCAAACTAATGACATTTGACCATTTTCAACTCGATCACCTGGTAACACTGAGAGTTACAGGATTTCAAAATTTCAGGACATGGCTGGTTTGAAGGAAATGTAGAAACAAATGAATTCGGGATTGGGTGAAGTTAGAAAAAAAGTAAAAATGGGGTTCGGCGCGGAAAATGGTCCAGATTAAGGCAAAAATGCAAAATTTTGGAAATCCAAGATGGCCGCTAAGCGTTCACTCGTTTTCCTAAAGGGACTAAATTCTCCATACAAATTGTATGCAGGGGGGCTTAGCTAACGTAGAAAAAGGCGAGGCCGAAGGAAAGCTCGATTACCACTGACTCACTCACTCACTCACTGATCATGGCTATCTTTGGGGGGTTTAGAGAGGAGGAGGGTACGAGTAACAGCACTTGTTTTGAACTAGATTTTTCAACACGCAGCCTATCAGATTTTTTGTACTAAAAAACAAAATGGCGGCCTTTTTTGACACACCAACTTTTTCGTTTTTCGTCCTGATTTTTTTATTTTTTGTGGGCCGGTTGAAGTTGTCATTTGGTGTTCGAAAATGTGAGAAAAAAACGGAAAAACAAAATGGCCGCGCCGCCATCTTGGATTGAAAATGAGATTTCAGGGGTGTGTTTAGGGAGTTGACATTCTGAGATGCGCAATTGTTTTTGAAAATTTCTTTTGAATATTCACAGATTATCAAAAAACAAGATGGCGGCTGAGCCGTCGGCCATTTTGTTGCGATCATGAAATTCCCTAAAGTTTGACACCAATTTTCCGGTAGCTGACGACACCGGAGTAGGGTACAATGTTCCGAGCGATTGTTGGTCTGTGCCTCGAG
Organism: Ostrinia nubilalis; assembly: GCF_963855985.1. Taxonomy (NCBI): domain Eukaryota; kingdom Metazoa; phylum Arthropoda; class Insecta; order Lepidoptera; family Crambidae; genus Ostrinia; species Ostrinia nubilalis. The sequence continues at coordinate 51,117 of NW_026973568.1, read as the reverse complement.
TGTTGCTATGAATCGGAAAAAACTACCATTTTGGTAGAAAATTTTCCACCTTGGCCCCGGATAGTAGAAAATGGAAAATTCTAGAAATTCCAAAAAGTTGGTATGCAGTTTGGTGACGATTGGGGACCCGAATGATATTTCCCTATTTTTATCAAAAAAGTCTGGCAACACTGAAAGTTAGGGGGAAAACAAATTTTCGTTTAAAGTTAAGGACAGACAGAAGGAGTTGTGGCAGAAAAAAAATAAAAATGAGGTTTTGTCGAATATACGACCTAAATTATGGGAAAAATCCGAAATATCAAAAAATCAAGATGGCGGTTGAGCGAGCGGCCATTTTGTAAAAAGTTGAAAATTTTGAAATATTGGAATTAATTTTTCGAGTACTTGGCAACATTTTGGAAAGTCGAGTTGTATGAGGCGGTTGTGTGTCCTGTCCAGAGGTTTTGCTTGGATGAAGAAATTTCTCCAGTGTTGCCACACTTTGGGAGATTTGGTCCAAAAATGTCGAAAGTAGAAATAACGACTTCCGGTCAAAAATTTGGATGACGCCTCCTGCAAAGGGGTCGTGCAAATGACATTTGACCATTTTCGTCTCGATCACCTGGCAACACGGGGAGCTACGGAAAAAAGTAATTTTTTCGACATGGGTGTCTTTAAAGTTATGGACGGACAGAAGAACATATGGGAGAAAAAATCCAAAAATGGGGTTTAGTCGGTTATACGACCCAGATTATGGGAAAATTCCGAAATGTAAGAAAATCAAGATGGCGGCTGAGCGGGCGGCCATTTTATAAAAAGTTTCAGTTTTCTGATTTTTCAAATGCATTTTTCGGGCAGTTGGCAACATTTGGGAAAGTCGGGTTGTATGAGGCGTATGTGTGTTTTGTCAAGAGGTGTTGCTTGGGTAAATAAGTTTTACCAGTGTTGCCATATTTTTGGAGATTTGGTCAAAAAATTTAAAAAAATGTAAATAATGAGTTCCGGTCAAAAATTTGGATGTGAACTCGTGCAAAGTAATCCTAAAAATATTATTTGACCATTTTCTTCTCGATCATCTGGCAACACTGGAAGCTATGAGAAAAAGTATTTTTTGCGACATGGGTATCTTTATAGTTAAGGAACGGACAGATGGAGATATGGCAGAAAAAATCTAAAAATGGTGTTTGGTTGGTTATATGACCCTAATTATTGGAAAAATAAAAAATCATGGAAAAATCAAGATGGCGGCGGAGCAAGCGGCCGATTGGTAAAAAGTTTCATTTTTCGTATTTTTAAAATTCATTATTAGGGTAGATGGCAATATTCGCGAAAGTTGGGTTGTATGAGGCGTTCATGTGTCTTGTTAAGAGGTATCGCTTGGGTAAAGAAATTTCTGCAATGTTGCCATATTGTTGGAGATTTGGTCCTTATATGAAAGAAATGGAAATAATGACTTCCGGTGATTGATTTTTTTTATTGAAACGTGTGGAAATTAGTGAAACTAATGACATTTGACCATTTTTATCTCGATGACCTGGCAACACTTGGAGTTACGGAATTACACAATTTTTGGACATGGGGTTTTGGCATTGCTGCTCGGAACTCTGTAAACTTAGAGAAAGAGTAAAAATGGGGTTCGGTGCGGAAAGTAGTCCAGATCAAGGGAAAAATACAGAATTTTGAAAATCCAAGATGGCCGCCAAGCTGTCAATCACTTTCGTAACGGAACTAAATTCTCCATACAAATTGTATACAGGAGCTTACTAAGGCGAGACCGAAGGCCGAACGATAGTTCAAAGCCCGAAAATCGCCATTAATTTTAATATTTAATATTTAAGACAGGACTGCAGCCCAGTGTTAAGTAGAGAAGGAGAAAAACACAAAAATATATTATGTACTTACTTATCCAGAGACGAAAAACCGTTCAAGTGAAAATCGGATTCGTGCACCGAGAGTTACGTAGTAACTTGTAAATATTGTCTACTAACAACTGCAAATAAGTTTGTAGGTAATCACTCTTTTTTAGGGTTCGTAGTATCCCTATGTAAAGTGGGGATTTTTTTTAAAATCTTCTACCCCATCTGTAGGGTATCGTTGTATATAAGTCTTTTATAATGGCTTGGGAGTTTCTAAGACTATTTTTTTATTTAAACGGATTCAGTTTGCAAAATATTAAAGTAGCACTTTAAGCCAATTTTTGTTCGAGTACTTAAGTAAGGCGTCCCCCCATTAAAAGTGACTTAAGATGAAGTAATTGCTTGCTTCTGAAATATATTGTGGTAACGACGGGCAACTACGAAACCCTACACTGCGCGTGGCACGACACGCACTTCACTTGGTTAACTGGTTTATTTCTATAGAGTAGAGGGCAGTGCGTTTAATTACACTAAGGGTAGTTTCACAGGACGGCTCCGGAGTAGGGTTGCCAGGCGTCCGGCTTTAGCCGGACATGTTTGGCTTTTTAGGGACTTGTCCGGCCAAATATTGCATTGTCCGGCCTATCCGGCTTTTTATTTGGTTGCCGCGCCAGGGAAAGCGCGCGCCGCGCTCGCGAAAGTCGAGCCACAGAATCATATGAAGCGCACGCATCAGGATGTTCGTTAGCAACCGATGATGATAGTACTCACTCATGAGCCGACACTAATTGCATGTCCGGCCAAATGAAGCACAAAGTCCGGCTTTTGTGATTTTGGACCTGGCAACAACCCTACTCCGGAGGTACCAGTGGCGAGTGATGGAGGCTGTCTAGGCATAGTGACTGCGACATCGGGTAGCATTGTCATTTGCCAACCGGATGACACAAGCATTGACGGGCTACGGGCGTTTTGGGGTTTAGATGCCAGGTAGCATCATTGCAGATATAGTTAATACCGCTCCAGAAGCCCACTTAGGTAAGCAACGACCATTTTCTGCCGGCTGTAGTCCTCGACATGACCAATCGACTTCTTCATCTCCTGCCCTTTTAATAGGCCTCGGACAGTGGCCACCAGCACAATATATCATTCATGCCGCACACTGAAAGCCGAAGGCGTAATGACGTTTTCCTTGTTTGAAACCGAATAGGGACCGTTGACGAATGTTTGAGGCACACGCCGATACTTGGTAATGTCCCGCGTTCACAACTCATATGGTTGTCGCAGTCGGATTGTATAATCCGCCGTTTTACATTACCACCAGGCATTTTACATTACAGCTCTGTTTTGTAATACGGCGGTTCAACGTTTAGGCGGATTGTCATTGCGATATGTTCTTCAATACGGCGGCCCACGTTTAGCCGCATCGTACTTCTATAGATTGTAGGGTGACCATACTTACAAAATAAAACAATGTTTAATGAAAATAAATTTTAATAAAACAGATTTTAAGAATTATTACCTTCGTTACTGTATACTAAATAATATATTTGGCTTCAGTATTTTTTTTTACTTATTTATAAATCACAAGGGATAGCCATCTAAAAAAAAGTAACTCAAAACAATTAGACTTTTCTAAACATTTTAAAAATTAATTAGATATTTGGCTTTAGTCTTTTTTAGACATTAAAAATGATCAAAGGGAACAGGTAACTCAAAACAATAAAGTTTTAGTCATTTTTTCTGGGTTATTTTTCTTTAAGATAAAATTATCTTCACCGGCCACTGCCATGATTTCATATTTTTACACTAATAATATTGTGTAGGATTCCGCCGAACACCAGAATCCATAGCCACTTTGTCCGGCAGCGCCACGGTATTGAAAATAGGAACTAAAAACAGTCAAAGCGGCGGGTAATGACACGCTGTTTTACATTACGGCTAGCCGTATTGAAGAACGTTTGGCGCCGAATACATTCCGGCGGATTTTCATTCAGCCGTATTCAATCCGGCTAAACGTTAATCCGCCGTATTACAAAACAGAGCTGTAATGCAAAATGCCTAGCTGTAATGTAAAACGGCGGATTATACAATCTGACTGCGACATGGTCCTTACCTATCTGGCAAGGTGATGAGCCCCACCATAACCCACTAAGTAACTGCTCCTCCCGTGTCTTGTGGGTAGTTATATCCTACACATTTTTATAGATTTTAATTCATAATATTTCTTAAGCAAGAATCAGAAACTTGTACATAGGTTATAGGTACTTGTGCAACGAGCGGGCATTATGAAATAATATAGGAACATAAAACCAAAGTGCAAGTCGAATGATTACTTACGCCTTAGCAGCAACTGACGCGGCACGCCAAAGCTTTCTTTGTAAATACCTAACTACCTACATAATTATGTACATAGATAGTTAAGCACATAATTTGAAAGAAATTTAAAAAGTAGATTAGACCAAACATAACTAACAAAATATTACTACTATACAGGGTGGAATTTTGTAATGCCACCTGGAGGGAAAGAACTCTTAATATTGTAGATAGAAATTTTTTCTCAAAGAAAACATTCCTTTATTTTTAAAAAGAAATAGAACTGGCTTTATCATTAGCTTTATCTGCTTGTTCTGACTTATCTACCTACATAAAATTTGTTAATTTCTCATGTAAGTGACTGTAATGTTTTTAATGAGAAATAAATGTTGTTAAAAAAAAACATTATGTATATCATAGTAGGTAGTTTCATTAAAATGTAACTGAAATTTCTTTCAGCCATCTCACTAACTTTTGTGTGTTATAAATTGTAGTTATAAATTAATTAAATAAATATTATTGTATATACAGGGTGGAATTTTGTAATGCTACCTAGAGGGAAAGTAAGTACTCATAATACTGTAGATAGAAAATTTTACTGAAAGAAAACATTCCTTTGTTTTTGAAAAGAAAGAGAACTGCATTGAAAGATTTCATGGTTTTCATTTTATTTGATTTATCAAGTTTGTTAGAGAGATTTCATCCTTATACATAATAATATGTAACCCTAACGATTGATGCAATAAAAATACAGGTTGTAATTTTTAATAGATTTCAGTTGGTTTGATTATGGGTAGTATATTTTTATATTTTATTAAAATATAAAGAACAGGACTTACTAAAGTACCTTCTCGTACCTATATTATTATGACAAATGTTGAGACTAAATGTGATAAGTATTGCCTTCTTACTAATAAATAAAGTTAGTGTTATAGTACTTCACTACACAAAGAAAACTAATAATCTCTAAGAAAAAATCTGGATATGAAAAACCTACACACAGCAAAATTATAACAGTAAGAAAAATAAAAGTATTTACTTAATAATTTATTTTATGCATTTAGCTGCATACCATGCCTGTAAAAGTAAGATTTTATGCACAAGAGCCAAAAGTTTAGTGTATTTAAAAGATTTTATTTATCTATTTTTATTTATGAAAATAGCCTTGTCTCCGTCTGTATCATTACCATCAAAATATTACTATTATCTTGAACTCCATTAACATTGATGATTGATTGATACACTTTATTATATATTTACTTAGTTCAGTTGATAACATTCCTATATCATTTTTATCTCAACTTATTAGATATTATATATTAATTAAAACCCAATGAATTTAAAACACTCATTTATTAAGAAGGCTTATTTAAAGATAATAATCAATTTATGTTCAATTAAATATTTTGGAATTATGAACAGTTTACTTTCATTTGTTAAGATTTTATTAATTTTCATTAAATATTGGTTTTCCGGGACAAGTTGTACATCATTATTGATCACTTTAACATCTGAAAAGTAAAATATATAACTTTAATTAAATTGATAGATATTGTGCTTACATTTTGTTGTAAACATTAAGGCTCAGTTGCATTACCTAACTTTGACCGTTACTTTAACGATAACTGGTGTTTTCTGAATGAAGTTTGATAGATTTTTGATGTTTGTTAAAGTAAGATGGTGCAACTCAGCCTATAAGGCTTAAACAATTTCATCAAAACTGTACAATACTTTTAGAGTGCAAGAGTAAAAAACATTCATCCTCAAAAACTTTGACCTCTTAAATATTATTGAATAATTAATAGTGCCATCAATTATCAAACGTTTCATAGTTATCATCAAGCATTACCTTACGTTGCAATCACTATTCTCTTTATTTTACACGGGCAAAATATGCATAGAGTTAACGTAACAGTATCACATTGAAAACTCAGATATTGTTGTAATATTGTACAAGGCTTCTGTTACTATTATTTTTAAGATCACTTGTTTCAGCTATAGATTATTTCTTTGAGATATGTATGTAAGTAACTATTCTTATTAATTTCATTCGAACAACACCAACCAAATCAAAACAAACTTTTGTTTGACAGTTTGTCAAGAGGGGGGGTGTAGGGACCATAGATTAGAGAGTGATAGGATGTTTCGTTCGGAAATTTAATCAAAAGATTTTGAAACGTCAAAGGACAAAAATAATAAAATAAAAAAGTGAATTTTAACCCGTGTAGCGCCCTTCTGTCAAATTTTGTTTTGTACGACTGAAAAATTAAGGTCCCTCGAAAGTAGGTAAAAGTGGAGCAGGCATAATTTACTTTTATCTTTATGAGATAAAAATAATAATTTTTTAGTGTTGTGAATGTCATCATCATGTTTTAAAAAAAAAACTTCTATTATGGATCGATCGAAAAGCGAAATTTTGGACAGCGTTTTTTTTTCACAACTTCTATTTTTTAAATTCATATTGATAGGTTACGTCACACTATGGATCGAAATTGCGATTTATGGACATAGCGATATTTTTCATAATTTCTATTTGAAAAAAATACCTATCGATACGTTACGTTATTCTGATGAATATATGTCGTTAGATTTTCTCTAAAACCAATAGTTTGGTTGGAAAAAAATATTTTCCATTTTCGTTGTATGGAATGAAATGGCTTGTTGACTATAATCCTACACTATCAGCGCGCGCCTAAAGTTGCCCGTTCACAAGTTATGTGGTTCTGAAAAATGAAAAAAAAGTTAGTAAAAGTGACTTTTTTTGGAATATCTTTAAAGATTCAACGAAAATATAAAGATTCCATACGTTAACAATTCAAATTAACCTTAAATTACTGACAAATATTTAACTCATATTTTGGAACCTTGTAACTTCTGAACGGGCAACTTTAGGCGCGCGCTGATAGTTTAGGATTATAGTCAACAAGCCATAGGCTTAGTCGAAATTGACCACTTTAAGTTTCATTCCATACAACGAAAATGGAAAATATTCTTTCCAGCCTAACTATTGATTTTAGAGAAAAACTTTTAACGACATTTATTCATCAGAATAACGTAAGTTACGTTCGATAAGTATTTTTTTCAAATAGACATTGTGAAAGAAAAAAATCAATATGTCCATAAATCGCTATTTCGATCCATAGTACGTCTTACTGATTAATTAATGTCATTATCCCCTCAAGGATCAATAAGACCGGCGGCGGCTGCGCTGTTCATTACTTACAGTCATATAGATGAACTAATTTAAACTGAACCGTGTCACCAAACACATTGACAAGGGGGCGCCACCATCATTTCAACTATATAGTTTCCAACGTGGCAAAAATTGGAACCAGCGATTCGGTATTGACGGTGGTGGCGCCCCCCTGTTACTGTCACGGGTGGGACAGTTCGTTTTAATTTATGTATATTATGTTACTTACCAGTTATTAATAATAATTACCGACAGTCGAGGTAAAAGTAAGAAAGTAATCACATTAATTTATCACTTACAAATATCTATAAATATCTTAAAAGAGAACACCGGCTCGTGTACAGCGTGTACAGCAACACATTTTGAACGTTTTGATATCTTAATATATTAATATAAATTAGTATAACCTTTAGAGCGCCATGGTCTTTTTTAAAATACAAAACGTTTAACATTTCCGTGCAATATTTCTTTGATAAAAATACTTATAGAAATGCTTTAGTTATTTTATGCGTATTTTTGCGATTGCCTAAAACCCTAAATCTTTATTTTCAAAACAGAAATATATTTTTTTACTGTTCCAGGCGAAATAGGTTGGTGACCAATAGGTTAAACACCACCAAACAAAAGTTGTCTATGGTCATAAGTTTTGTGGCCAAAAAAAGTTGAGTGAGACATTTCGCGCTCATTCACTTCCGCCTCCCTCTCGGTCGCAACTGTTTTGCATCTTGTTTCATCGCGGTAAGATAAGTGTAAATATTATTAAAATTACTATCCATAGGTTTGTCAAATAACAAAATACTATTGTACAAATCAATTTTGATGATATATCAACTTAATTGTTTCTTTTCATCGTTCCGTTAGTGTAGGCATGATTTTTGTTGAAGGGGACGCCATTGTAAAACAAATGAAATAATGTTAAACAAACAACTTTTTATGGTTTAAAACTTTTTAAAGTGTAATGATCGAAGTTTTAAGTGTATTTTAGGTTTTTCAGTGCAATAATTTGTGGTTCTTTAGTTCATTCAATGTGTATAATTGCAGTTTCACGATGCCCCGCTTCAACTACGATTCCACCACGGCCGTCTGCATCGCCACGGGTAAGTCTTATTTGTTCTTCTTTCCATTATTTTCTGTGTTTAGGTCCTTTGGTTCGTTAAAAATAAACTATGTTTGGCTTTGATGAATAGTTATGGACCGCCATTTTCTTCTTTTTATAATTGACATGGCAATGGTGTTGTAGGTAGTTCATAACTGCAAGTTTATAGGATTTCTCTATCGTTGTTTCTTTATTTTGAGTCTGTTCGTTAAGATCTAGCTTTTTCAAGTCGATAACTTTACACATTTTCTAAATATGGTTGACAAGGGCGTAGCCCCTTATTCTATTTGCCAAGTTATTTATATTACCTACACCTACCTACAATCATGGATCTATAAAAAAAGGTCCATGCCTAACAGTAAATAGTTAATAACACGTAAGAAATCTTTATATTTTGAAACATGTGAATTCCACACAAGGTACTTGAATTAATAATGTCCTAACAGGCAAGTTATCATTTCATTGTTGATGAACATAAAGTCACATTATTTGTTAAAAAAAATTATTTACATCTTACTCTGAGATGGTTTTCATTGAATAGTTATGTAAAATAATTTTACATGTAGGATTATTTACTGTTGAAATTGGTGTTACATTAGGTATTTAAAATACACAAGTAAGCATAACTTTAGTTCTTATTATAAACAAAGCATTTATTGAATCACATCTAATTTAATTAATGTTTCAGTGTAGTTAAAATAATTGATTTGCTCTGAAATCAAATCAATAATAAGAACTTGATTGAATCCTTCTCAAATATTGGTAAGTAATATCAATGCAGTTTAAATATTATTTGAAAACCTTCAGATTTGCAATAGGATTATTTGCATTTGATACTACTTATATCCTGCGCTTGTTATATTTGTATTTATTTATCAATATTTTCAATTTAGTGCGTTGAATTCTGATTTAACATTCATCTTACTAGGTATAGGTACTTTTTTTTGAACTTGTACAAGTCTGGATCTGACCATAATATCTAGCCTTTTATAAATCAAGATTAATAATTATACTAATTATAATTTACTTACTTGAATAGTGGTATTAATAACATTTAATTTTTATCTCTTGTCATAAATTAATTAAATTCAAATAGATGTGCACCAATTGAGTGTAGTTAGCTATATTCATCATGTTTGAAATTAGTCCTATACCTACTTAGATTATTAATCTAAGGTCCTATAAATTTTTTAATTATTTTTCATTTTTACAGAAACATAAATTCTAAATTTATTTTGATTCATATTATTTAGGTATGTTTGATAAGCAGAAATTAGGTACCTACTTATTGTCTCAATGGGGTTAGGTAAGCCTGCTATTTAAATTTACATTAGTTTTATTTTAGGAAATATTGTATCAATGCAATGCATTTTTTAGGTAGGATTAGCCTAATAAAATTACTTGTTGTAATATGAACTTACTGCAAAATGGTACAGTTACAGTAAAATAGGTTAATACTAATTTGTATAATCATTGATTTCCATCATTACATACCTTAACTGGTAGGCATTGGTTTTTAATACAATTTACTGTTTTCTTTAGTAATTTGGATACATTACCTACCTACTTAATAGGTAATGTTGTTGTTCAATTATAATAAAAATTTCAAACTTTTGTTTACATTAAACTTCTTATTACTATTAGCACTAGCTGCTATTAATTGTATGAGTTTGGATTTTCGGTTTAGGTAGGTCTCTATAGGTAGGTATATCTACTTTTAAATTTAATTTAATTTCTTTTATTTATTAGTAAAAAACAAACTTAATTTCAATTACCAAAACAATAAAAGTAATTAATCAGGTAGGCATTGTAAAATTTATCACTTGTTCATTGCATAACCATTTATAACTGAATATGAATTTATTGACGATTTATTTTCAGAAAATTTGTTGGCACTATAGTTTGTCATTTTGTTTTCTGTGTGTACCTCAAAATTAGCATGATTGATATTGCTTTAAGGTGATGTTCTAAGGCCTTGTCAAAATGCTTTAGATATTTTAGCGGAGAGTGTTAGAAGATAATGAAAGTATTTTTATAATACCTATTACATAACTGAGTTGAAAATTAGCATTAATTATGTGACCAATTTTTAATTATCTTCCCTGTGTCATATAAATCTATAACACTTTTTATCATTCAATTTAGATACTGAAGTTGCATTCTTTACACATTTATATTTTATGACAATAATTTTAAGAGAAGATTGACTTGAATCTTTTTAGAGTTTTCGTTATTTTTGTCTTGATAAGGTATCCGCATATTATCTGAAAATAAAGAAACCACCTGCATTTTGTATTTCGAAGCAAATTACTTTCTTTTAAATTATGTATTCGTAATGCATAATAAGCGCAACTTCATTGTCAATCAGACTATTATTAATTATTAATTTCTGGTAAAGGATTGTCCCATCAAGGCGATGCACGGTATAAAGGTAATAATGCACAGTGTGTAGCCATGTCAGCATGTGCATCCGCTTTGTCAGTTATTAAAAATCGGGCCGTGTTTGATGTTGCGGATATCAATACTATTCTTCAGTACGGTGATTTACTTTACTTGCAGTGTAAACCTCGGGACCACGTTTTTTTATTACCAGACGAATTGCCAAATGATTATCGAGTAGGGAACTTCGCAGTTAAAATTAATGCAATGGAACCCAACTGGATTGAAAACGGGCTTTTTCCAGCTTCACTGCGCGATGTTGATGTTGCAACATTGCAGTTAGTTCATATTTTGCGCGACCGTGTATTCACTCGCGAACGTAACGATACTCGGGATAGTTACTTGTTCACCGGGAACAATTATACGGTTTCTTTTTGGAAATTTGGCAACAAATTTTATTTATTTAATAGCCATGCGGTTGGCATCAATAATAAATTTAATCATCGGGACGAAACTCAAAATAAGGCGCGTTTGTTTTGTTGCCAAAATTTAGAAGATCTCGCAAAATTACTGTTCATAGGACATGCGTATACCTCGGCGCAATATTCTATACATAAATTAACTGTAGTAAATTTTGCGCTAAACTTGGATCCCGTCGTCCCACTCGAGCCACGCGACGCGAAATTAACAACGTTGAAACCTGTCGTAGTCCTTGAAAAAGTTGAGTTAGAATCAATAGACATTGCACCGGTGCAATCAACCAAACGAGGTCGGCCCAAAAAAAAGAGATCATCTAAATCTAAAGTAGATTCTTCCGCACCGAAAAAATCTAAATTAATTAATGAAAAATTAAAACCAGTTGTGGTTCTTGAAAGAGTAGATTTAACTGCGTTAAAAATTGCCCATGATGCGAAACCTTTGTCCGTCAGTACTACACATTCTGATGTCAAATTGAAATTAAAGCCAGTCGTTGTAATTGATAGAGTTGATTTAAATAGCGGTCGGGTTAGTAACGTAACGTCAGCCAAAATTCTTAGACACCGAGAGGCTGTAAAACGTTATGCTACCCAGAACCCAACTATCAATAGAGACGCGGTTAAACGTTATGCACAAAAAAATCCCTCCGTTCATAGGGACGCGGTTAAACGATTCTCTCAAAACAATCCCTCCGTTCACAGGGACGCGGTAAAACGTTACATTCAAAGTAATCCGTCGGTTAATAGGGAAGCGGTAAAACGATACTCAGAACAAAACCCGGAATTAAAACGCGAATCGTTGAAACAGTACGATACAGTAAATCGAAATTTAGAGCCCGCGTTACGTAACTCCAATATTTTGATCGGACAAAAACAAAACGATGACTTAGATTCAATTCAGACTCATTCTTTCAAAAAACTATCTTTGAATGACAGTCATAGATGTCCTCAATGTCAGGCGCGAATTTTTGTTGAGGAAAAAGGTAGAGTCAAGTGGTGTTGTGGTTCTGGAGCATATAATGTTCAAAATTTACCGCCGTTAACCGAAGAGTTCTATTCCCACCCAGCTTTCCTTCTAAGACCGCGAGCTTTCAATAATTTGTTTTCGTTTAGCGCATTAGGCGTTTCTCATGGTTTTCATCAACCAAATTCCGGTGTGTCTTTCTTAAAAATTCAGGGCCGAACTTACCATCGCGTTTTTGATTTAGCTTACACTGACACATATAATCCTATCGGTATGTACATTTACGACGAAAGGGAAAGGACAGCTGTAAGCCAAAATTTAGACATGGAGGTAGTTCGCTGCATTACTAATTTTATGCATAATGTTAGTCCGTACATAGATTGTTTTAAACGTTTAAGTCAGGAGCCTTCCGAGGAGGCACATTTGATATTTGAACCCACGTCGCGACGCTCCCATGGTAATATTTTAGGAGACATGCCAATCGGTTCGGAAATAGCCGCAATTCTGAGCACAGAACGCGAACGCTATATTCCTAAAGCTATAGTCATATGGCGCATAGGTGCTCGAAAACCGCACACTGTAGACATTTTACATCCGCTGTATGAAACTTTCCAATATCCTTTGCTGTATCCACACGGTAATCCCGGTTGGTTACCGAATAGACTCGATAACAACGGCGTAAAACTAACACAAAATAAATACGTCCGTTGTTTGTTGCTATCTGAGCCGCGGTTTTCAGAGTTGAGCAGACTTTCTGAGGAATGGATAGTAGATATGTTTTGTAGAATTTCAGAGGAACGACTTAGGTACATTTTTAACATGCAGAATCATTCCTCAGATGCTGCTCTTAGATCTGCTCCCCTTCAGGAAGTAGAAAACTCGGTAGAAATTAGTAACCAGATAGCAGCAGATGAAACCATACGGGGAGAGGGTGGTGTTGTGCCGGGACGTGTCTATCTGCCCAATACATTTACTGGAGGTCCACGGTATATGAAAACTAAATATATGGATGCGATTGCACTGGTCAATAGACTGGGCACTCCATCATACTTTTTAACGATGACATGCAATCCAAAGTGGCCCGAGATCCAACAATCTACTCCACAAGGACAAAGGCCTAATCCTTTAATTTGTGCGAGAGTTTTTAACTTGAAACTCGCACAACTTTTAAAAGACCTTAGAACTGGTGCTTGGTTTGGTAGATGTATGTATATTATGCATGTCATAGAGTTTCAAAAACGAGGACTGCCCCATGCCCACATTTGTTTTAGAATCGAAGGGGGTGGTCCCATACAAAATTTTGAAATCGATCAATTTGTAAGGGCAGATATCCCTCCTCCTTCTGAGGCAGGTGGTAGATTACGCAAGGCTGTGCTTGATCACATGATACACGGCCCATGTGGACCTCCACATAGAACAGATTTGCCATGTTGGGATACTGAAAAAATGAAATGCACAAAGTATTTCCCTAAATCTGAAACGGCTGTAACTTACTGCGATGACAAAGGTTTTGTTCATTTACGCCGTGATAGTAAAAACCAAGCCACCATTAAATTTAGAAATAGAGACATAACGGTTAGTGATTTGTGGGTCGTTCCGTACAATGCCGCTCTTCTCCTTAAGTATGACTGTCACATAAATTTATTAGCATATTCCGCACGCGCGATCGTCAAATATCTATTCAAATACATGACCAAAGGTCCTGACGAATCGCGCGTTACAGTCGTTCCTGATTCAAATAAAAATAACGAAATCGAGCAGTATGTCACCAAACGTTACCTTGGTTCTTGCGAAGCGACGTGGCGCATTTTAGAGTTTGACGTAACAGCTCGCGAACCGAACGTAAAGCAGCTCGCCGTACACCTTGAGGGCCAACAATCCATCTTTTTCAAGCCGGGAACCGAAGCAGATGCCGCGCGCCGCGCTCATTCGGACTTAATAACTTATTTTAAAAGGCCTCTCGGTGAACAGTTTGATAACATAACGTACTTAGATTTTTACGAGCGGTTTATTGTACATTCACGACGTCCCACCACAAAAAATGTAGAAATCTATGAATTAAGTAACAATAAATTTTTGACCAGACGGCAAAGGGGCGAATTAGTATCGCGTTTATTCTGGGTCGCGCCAAGCAGAGGTGAATTATTTTACTTGCGTCTACTTTTAGCGTCTCAGCCGTGTCGTAGTTACGACGATTTATATAAACTTGGTGGTCCTTTGTGCAAAACTTTCCAGGAAGCTGCGAAAGCTCTCGGGATCGCGGACGACGAAGCGGAGTATGAGATTGCTATGCAGGAAGCATCTACATTTTTGACTGGACCACGGCTGCGTAGCTTTTTCGTACTCTTAGCTGTGAACGGGGTTAGGGTCGTTTCTTTGTGGGATAAGTACAAACATTTAATTGGTCAGGATTTTTTGCAGCGTTTATCCGATGACGCAGAAAAAGCGTACAAACTTTGTCTCGTCCAAATCGACCGGTTATTGCGTAAACATGGGACATCCCTTGTCGAGCAAGGGTTACCGGACGTTATAGACGATTCGACCGAAGTAGGCCGCGAGCGCGTCGAATATAATCGCGACGAGTTAAACACGTTCGTGAGTAGCTGGCTACCAAAATTATCCCCCGACCAAAACCTCGTGTTTAGTTATATTCACACTCTCCTGAGTGACAGCGAGTTCCGAAACTCTAACAATACTGCCATTTTTATTGACGGGCCTGCCGGAACAGGTAAAACTTTGCTTTTAAATGTAATTACTGCACACGCACGCGGAAATTCAGGAATTGTCTTGTGTACGGCGAGTTCAGGTATCGCGGCGCAAAATTACGTAGGCGGCATTACGGCACATAGCATGTTTAAATTCCCCCTCAACCCCGTAGATGATCTTGGTTACTGGAGCATTACCAATGGTTCGCAGCGCGCTGAGCTTGTTCGACAAGCTGACGTTATTATTTACGACGAAGCCCCTATGGCTCACAAATATTTAATTCACCTGCTTGATAGGTCTCTCCGCGATTTGATGAAGTGTAACAGGCTTTTTGGTGGGAAAATCGTAATTTTCGCAGGAGATTTCCGTCAGATACCTCCTGTCGTAGTAAAAGCTAAAAGTAACTCTGACGTAATCAATTGTTCAGTCAAGTCCTCACCGATTTGGGAACAAATTAAAATTTTCAACTTGAGCACTTCCCAACGTAACAGAGACGACCCAGAGTATTCTGACTTTTTATTAAAACTGGGATCGAATCAATTGCCGGTTCAAACAGTAAAGGTAAATCGTTCAATTTTAAATTTAGTAGATTTAACTTCCCACCTTTCTTATGTTACAGATTTGAACGATTTAATAGATTTTGTTTTTTCACATGTTGTCATTATTGAACCGGACACGTGTGCTGGTCGAGCAATACTCACCACACACAATCAAAACGTTAGGGAAATTAATTCCATAGTATTAGATAGAGTAGAGTCGGAACCGTTACACTTTTATTCAATCGATAAAGTCCTTTCCGATAACGCGGACGATATATTTTTAGGCGCGGACGCGTTAAATAAACTGCAGCCAAAGGGTGTTCCAGAACATGATCTAACACTAAAAGTAGGATGCGTGTGCATGATAATCCGCAATCTTAGTTTTTCAGACCGACTGGTCAATGGCACAAAAGTTATCGTCGTGAAAACTACGCCGCGCATTATAACCGTTCGCAAGCCAGGCGAAACAAACGAATTTTTGATTCCGCGTATCTTGTTTAAAGCTCCAATCGAACCGGACAGCCCCATCGAAATGACGCGACGGCAATTCCCCTTAGCTCTGTGTTATGCCATGACTGTTCATAAGAGTCAGGGGCAGACTATAAATCGGGTAGGCGTAGACTTGCGGTCGGACGTGTTCAGTCATGGCCAATTGTACGTAGCGTTAGGTCGGGTCCAAGAAAAATCGGATATCAAAATTTTAGTTTCGCGCGATAAATTAGTCGACGATAAACTTTTGCTTAATAATGTAGTGTACCCGCAGCTTCTTTAGATTACTTTTTTTTATATATTTTTTTATTTTTACGCAGTTTCTCGGAAAGTGTAAATATAATTCACCTCATCAATCAATTGACAATTCTTTTGTGTAAATATATTTTAAAATCAATTAAAATCAAGCTGACACGCCTATACACGTGCATTATTTATTTATTTTTGCTTTTTTATACTCATTTCGCATGAATTCAAAATTTGGTGGTTTTTGTTTGGGCATGTTGGTTTTGTGTATATGAGTTATGCGTGTGTGGTGGTGTGAGTGGAGATAGTGAAGTATCGGGGGAATGGGCTATGTTAAATATCATCTCTACACTGTAGGGGTGGATCGGTATAGCGTCGTCACTTGGAGTATAAATCCATTTACATTGGTGTTTGATTTTAGAATAGGAGCTTTCTCGGTCAACCAAATTGAAGAAGAGATGTTATGATATCACTGAAGGGCGAACTGAAGGATAGACGTGGACGACTGTTGGGGGGACACGCCAGCCTGTGGGCTGATGTTGCTGATGCTGTGGGAAACACCGGCGGACGTCTTGGGGAAGGTAACGACATCGAAGCGAAGAGTGTGGAGTTCGACAGCCGCATAGCTGCGGGCGTGAAGTTGAGGGGGAAGAGACCGGAGAGAAGATGCAGGGGTGACGAATCAAGGTAAGGTTAATAACCGCTTGATAATGTCCCACTTGTGCCAATTGAATGCCTTAGCGTCGACGGAATGTCAGGAAGTCTAGGTACAAGTACGAGTATGCCAATATAACAAACATATGCATGGTTCCGGAGGCAATGAGCAATGGGTGTGTTGATTTTTTGTTAGTTATATGCCGTTTTAAGTGTAACTGAACGGAATTGTTCTTACCAGCATATAATGGATATCGTATAATTGTCATTTTGTAAAAGTAAGCTTCAACCAAACCAACGCGTGCAAATCACCATCGCCGACGCGATCACAGGCGAATGACAGGTCGCACGACCAGTCATTGGCTTATGATCGCGCCGGCGATGGCAATCTGCACGCGTTGGTTTGGTTGAAGCTGAAATAATGTACAGGGGTAGCCTTTTTTTTCGCATTACTTGAATAAGCAATGCACGCTGCGTCGTAGGTTACACTGAAGAACATAAATAGGTACTTTTATAGATATATAAAGTGCTTTAAACGGTTATGTGGAGAGTAGGTTTTCGAGGGAGCACATATAATATTTGAACCCATGCAATGACCGTGACGTAATGAATATGTCCGTTTGTTTCTTGCTATCTAAACCGCGGTTTTCCGATTTTTTTTATATTGTATGTAAAAAAATACAGTTGGCTTTAGGGATGGCCAAGGGGCCACTCCCGCCGCAACTTGACCTATTTTTAATACTATGTTGCATAAATTAATATCATAAATTAGTAATAAAACATTATGACAATAAAGTGATCCCCTCCATTGTCAAGATTATCTTCAGTCTGAATTGTTATTTTTATTAAATTAAAAAGAAAGATTTTGAATTTGTCATTCTCACTAAAATGTCTCTAAAATATGATCGAGTGAAGCGATGGCTGGCTCATCCGTCATGTCTGTGAACAGGCGCTGCCTTCGGGGACTGGTCAAACCAAGTTGTCCAGATTTTTACGCTTTTAATTTTGGATGGGGTGATGTTATAGCATTACTTTGCCATAGTTCCCATAGATAGTCAAAAATATTTTTGGTTACTTTAGTGTCAAAACAGTCACATTATTGGTAATTACACATTACACGATTGAAAGGGATCCTCTTCAATCTTATTGTGTTTAAGTTTTTTCAGTCTGAAGTATTACTATCATTAGAATATGAAAAAAGATGTCTTGGATTTGTCATTCTCACTAAAATGTCTCTGGGGTGGTGGCGTGGTGAGGCGGGTCGTTACATTCTCTAAAATATGATCGAGTGAAGCGATGGCTGGCTCATCCGTCATGTCTGTGAACAGGCGCTGCCTTCGGGGACTGGTCAAACCAAGTTGTCCAGATTTTTACGCTTTTAATTTTGGATGGGGTGATGTTATAGCATTACTTTGCCACAGTTCCCATAGATGGTCAAAAATATTTTTGGTTACTTTAGTGTCAAAACAGTCACATTATTGGTAATTACACATTACACGATTGAAAGGGATCCTCTTCAATCTTATTGTGTTTAAGTTTTTTCAGTCTGAATTATTACTATCATTAGAGTATGAAAAAAGATATCTTGGATTTGTCATTCTCACTAAAATGTCTCTGGGGTGGTGGCGTGGTGAGGCGGGTCGTTACATTCTCTAAAATATGATCGAGTGAAGCGATGGCTGGCTCATCCGTCATGTCTGTGAACAGGCGCTGCCTTCGGGGACTGGTCAAACCAAGTTGTCCAGATTCCTATGCTTTTAATTTTTAATAGGGTGATGTTATAATATTACTTTGCCACAGTTCCCATAGATAGTAAAAAATATTTTTGGTTACTTTAGTGTCAAAACAGTCACATTATTGGTCATAACACATTACACGATTGAAAGGGATCCTCTTCAATCTTATTGTGTTTAAGTTTTTTCAGTCTGAAGTATTACTATCATTAGAATATGAAAAAAGATGTCTTGGATTTGTCATTCTCACTAAAATGTCTCTGGGGTGGTGGCGTGGTGAGGCGGGTCGTTACATTCTCTAAAATATGATCGAGTGAAGCGATGGCTGGCTCATCCGTCATGTCTGTGAACAGGCGCTGCCTTCGGGGACTGGTCAAACCAAGTTGTCCAGATTTTTACGCTTTTAATTTTGGATGGGGTGATGTTATAGCATTACTTTGCCACAGTTCCCATAGATGGTCAAAAATATTTTTGGTTACTTTAGTGTCAAAACAGTCACATTATTGGTAATTACACATTACACGATTGAAAGGGATCCTCTTCAATCTTATTGTGTTTAAGTTTTTTCAGTCTGAATTATTACTATCATTAGAATATGAAAAAAGATATCTTGGATTTGTCATTCTCACTAAAATGTCTCTGGGGTGGTGGCGTGGTGAGGCGGGTCGTTACATTCTCTAAAATATGATCGAGTGAAGCGATGGCTGGCTCATCCGTCATGTCTGTGAACAGGCGCTGCCTTCGGGGACTGGTCAAACCAAGTTGTCCAGATTTTTACGCTTTTAATTTTGGATGGGGTGATGTTATAGTATTACTTTGCCACAGTTCCCATAGATAGTCAAAAATATTTTTGGTTACTTTAGTGTCAAAACAGTCACATTATTGGTAATAACACATTACACGATTGGAAGGGATCCTCTTCAATCTTATTGTGTTTGAGTTTTTTCAGTCTGAATTATTACTATCATTAGAGTATGAACAAAGATATCTTGGATTTGTCATTCTCACTAAAATGTCTTTGGGGTGGTGGCGTGGTGAGGCGGGTCGTTACATTCTCTAAAATATGATCGAGTGAAGCGATGGCTGGCTCATCCGTCATGTCTGTGAACAGGCGCTGCCTTCGGGGACTGGTCAAACCAAGTTGTCCAGATTTTTACGCTTTTAATTTTGGATGGGGTGATGTTATAGCATTACTTTGCCACAGTTCCCATAGATGGTCAAAAATATTTTTGGTTACTTTAGTGTCAAAACAGTCACATTATTGGTAATTACACATTACACGATTGAAAGGGATCCTCTTCAATCTTATTGTGTTTAAGTTTTTTCAGTCTGAATTATTACTATCATTAGAATATGAAAAAAGATATCTTGGATTTGTCATTCTCACTAAAATGTCTCTGGGGTGGTGGCGTGGTGAGGCGGGTCGTTACATTCTCTAAAATATGATCGAGTGAAGCGATGGCTGGCTCATCCGTCATGTCTGTGAACAGGCGCTGCCTTCGGGGACTGGTCAAACCAAGTTGTCCAGATTTTTACGCTTTTAATTTTGGATGGGGTGATGTTATAGTATTACTTTGCCACAGTTCCCATAGATAGTCAAAAATATTTTTGGTTACTTTAGTGTCAAAACAGTCACATTATTGGTAATAACACATTACACGATTGGAAGGGATCCTCTTCAATCTTATTGTGTTTGAGTTTTTTCAGTCTGAATTATTACTATCATTAGAGTATGAACAAAGATATCTTGGATTTGTCATTCTCACTAAAATGTCTTTGGGGTGGTGGCGTGGTGAGGCGGGTCGTTACATTCTCTAAAATATGATCGAGTGAAGCGATGGCTGGCTCATCCGTCATGTCTGTGAACAGGCGCTGCCTTCGGGGACTGGTCAAACCAAGTTGTCCAGATTTTTACGCTTTTAATTTTGGATGGGGTGATGTTATAGCATTACTTTGCCACAGTTCCCATAGATGGTCAAAAATATTTTTGGTTACTTTAGTGTCAAAACAGTCACATTATTGGTAATTACACATTACACGATTGAAAGGGATCCTCTTCAATCTTATTGTGTTTAAGTTTTTTCAGTCTGAATTATTACTATCATTAGAATATGAAAAAAGATATCTTGGATTTGTCATTCTCACTAAAATGTCTCTGGGGTGGTGGCGTGGTGAGGCGGGTCGTTACATTCTCTAAAATATGATCGAGTGAAGCGATGGCTGGCTCATCCGTCATGTCTGTGAACAGGCGCTGCCTTCGGGGACTGGTCAAACCAAGTTGTCCAGATTTTTACGCTTTTAATTTTGGATGGGGTGATGTTATAGTATTACTTTGCCACAGTTCCCATAGATAGTCAAAAATATTTTTGGTTACTTTAGTGTCAAAACAGTCACATTATTGGTAATAACACATTACACGATTGGAAGGGATCCTCTTCAATCTTATTGTGTTTGAGTTTTTTCAGTCTGAATTATTACTATCATTAGAATATGAAAAAAGATATCTTGGATTTGTCATTCTCACTAAAATGGCTCTGGGGTGGTGGCGTGGTGAGGCGGGTCGTTACATTCTCTAAAATATGATCGAGTGAAGCGATGGCTGGCTCATCCGTCATGTCTGTGAACAGGCGCTGCCTTCGGGGACTGGTCAAACCAAGTTGTCCAGATTCCTATGCTTTTAATTTTTAATAGGGTGATGTTATAATATTACTTTGCCACAGTTCCCATAGATAGTCAAAAATATTTTTGGTTACTTTAGTGTCAAAACAGTCACATTATTGGTAATAAAACATTACACGATTGGAAGGGATCCTCTTCAATCTTATTGTGTTTAAGTTTTTTCAGTCTGAATTATTACTATCATTAGAATATGAAAAAAGATATCTTGGATTTGTCATTCTCACTAAAATGGCTCTGGGGTGGTGGCGTGGTGAGGCGGGTCGTTACATTCTCTAAAATATGATCGAGTGAAGCGATGGCTGGCTCATCCGTCATGTCTGTGAACAGGCGCTGCCTTCGGGGACTGGTCAAACCAAGTTGTCCAGATTTTTACGCTTTTAATTTTGGATGGGGTGATGTTATAGTATTACTTTGCCACAGTTCCCATAGATAGTCAAAAATATTTTTGGTTACTTTAGTGTCAAAACAGTCACATTATTGGTAATAACACATTACACGATTGGAAGGGATCCTCTTCAATCTTATTGTGTTTGAGTTTTTTCAGTCTGAATTATTACTATCATTAGAATATGAAAAAAGATATCTTGGATTTGTCATTCTCACTAAAATGGCTCTGGGGTGGTGGCGTGGTGAGGCGGGTCGTTACATTCTCTAAAATATGATCGAGTGAAGCGATAGCTGGCTCATCCGTCATGTCTGTGAACAGGCGCTGCCTTCGGGGACTGGTCATACCAAGTTGTCCACATTTTTACGCTTTTAATTTTGAATGGGGTGATGTTATAGCATTACTTTGCCACAGTTCCCATAGATAGCCAAAAATATTTTTGGTTACTTTAGTGTCAAAACAGTCACATTATTGGTAATAAAATATTACACGATTGAAAGGGATCCTCTTCAATCTTATTGTGTTTAAGTTTTTTTCAGTCTGAATTATCACTATCATCAGAATAAAAAGAAAGATATCTTGGATTTGTCATTATCACTAAAATGTCTCTGGGGTGGTGGCATGGTTAACTAATATTAGTAATTTACCAGTATAATTTAAGTTAATGCAGTGTAATAAATAGGTTAAGGTGCGGCGAGGCTGGCGCTCGGGCCCCTATGCCGCCTTTTTTTTCAACCGACTTCAAAAAAAGGAGGAGGTTCTCAATTTGACCCGTATGTTTTTTTTTTTCTATGTTTGTTACGCGATAACTTCGCCAATTATGAACCGATTTGAACAAATCTTTTTTCGGCGTATAGGCAATACCTCAAGGGTGGTCCCATTTAAATTTAATAATAGAAAAAACAACCCCCAAGGGTGGAAAATTGGGGATGAACTTTTTTATATGCAATATCTCCGCCGATTATAAACCAATTTGAACGATTATTTTTTTGTTGAATAGGTATTATCAAAAGGGTGGTTTCATGCAAATTTAAAGAAAATATTTCACCTCCAAGGGTGGAAAATTGGGGATGAACTTTTTTATACGCAATATCTCTGCCGATTATGAACCAATTTGAACGATTATTTTTTTGTTGAATAGGTATTATTTGTGTTCACGCATTTGAATTCGGTTTTTTTTTAAAGTTATATTGATATTATTACATTTAGAAATAAACATTTCATAAACTTATTTGTTACGATTTAATAGTAATCGCGTCGGTATCCTTCCGTTTGGCCAAATTACTTTTCGCCAAATTTTGCTTCGCAAACAACTTATCGCCAATGTTTCATTTCCCAAATAAACTTTTAGCAACTGTTACTTTTCAACCGACTTCAAAAAAGGAGGAGGTTCTCAATTCGACCCGTATGTTTTTTTTTCTATGTTTGTTACGCGATAACTCCGCCAATTTATGAACCGATTTGAACATCTTTTTTCGGCGTATAGGTAATACCTCAAGGGTGGTCCCATTTAAATTTAATAATAGAAAAACAACCCCTAAGGGTGGAAAATTGGGGATGAACTTTTTTATACGCAATATCTCCGCCGATTATAAATCAATTTGAACAATTATTTTTTTGTTGAATAGGTATTATCAAAAGGGTGGTTTCATGCGAATTTGAAGAAAATATTTCACCCCCAAGGGTGGAAAATTAGGGATGAACTTTTTTATACGCAATATTTTTAATTTTTAGTTTTTTTTTGTGTTCACGCATTTGAAGTCGGTTTTATTTTTTTTTAAAGTTATTATCGCACCACCTTTGCTGAAGGTTCTTTTACAGACATCTGGAAGGTAGGTAGACTATTGGTCCTCCCGAAGGGAAACGGTAAGCCTCTCTCTGACCCGAAGGCCTATAGGCCTATTACTCTTTTGCCAATCCTGGGTAAGATCCTGGAGCGCGTCATCATCTCCTGCGCTCCCTGCTTGCACCGACATATATCTGACGCTCAGCACGGTTTTACCCGTGGCCGATCTACGGTCACGGCGCTCAAGTTCATTAACTCGATCACCGAGAACAGTACTGCGTCATACGTGCAGCTGATCTTCCTGGACATCTCCGGTGCTTTTGACAACGCGTGGTGGCCGATGATTTTGTTGAAGGTCAAACAGACCGGAGCTCCACCTAATATCTTCAGGTCATTGGTTAGTTACTTTACAGACCGGCGTGTGGGCCTCTATGTAGGGGCTCAAACGTCGTGGAAGCGCAGTACCATGGGATGTCCTAAGGGATCAATGTTGGGCCCGACACTTTGGAACCTCCTGCTCAACGACCTCCTGATGCTGCCGTGTCCTGAGTGGGTACACGTAATAGCGTACGCAGACGATGTGGCAATCGCTTGGTGTGACCCTCGACGAGGCTAGGTCCTATGTGCCGCATGCGAAATTGATTGATTTACAAGCTGCCAATGGTTTTGGCAAGACGTCATGGGGCGTGAGATACCCCGCCCTAAGTGTGCTGTACGCAGGCATTTATGTGGCCACGATGACATACGCTGCGGCCGTATGGTACCGATGCTCGTCGATTTTTGTGATGACAAAGGTGGTTGGAGGGAGTACTCAGCGACCGGCGCTCATTTTACTCACGAAGGCTTACAGGTCGTGCAGCACGGCAGCGTTACCTGTAAGTCTCTCGTGCAGGACGACTTGCGGAGGAGGGAATCCAACTGGCCCCCAGGGAGCGCCGGGAATTGAAGCGCACCATTAGAGAGGATGCCGTGGCCTTTTGGCAGGAGCGGTGGGATGCAATAATTCATTTGGTCATATTATCATTTGGCAAAATTTTACTTGTTCAAGTTTTTTTATGGCAAATTTTTGTATAGCAAATGTTTTTTGCCAAATATCCAAATAATTTGATTGATCAAATTAACACTTCATATACTTACCCACAAATCAAAGCATAAGGCACATGATCATAGTTTTCTTAAACAATAATTTTAATAATAAAATTGTATGTTTGCAAAAAGTAGGTATTGCAGAAAATAGTGGGTTAGGTTAGGTTAGAACAGTGACCATTAACGCGCGAAGGCGAGCGCAGCGTGCCGCGGTAGCGGCCGCCGAGCGCCAGAATCACCTCTTGTTAATGAATATTTCGATAAAAAGAATGAAATAAGTTGTTTGCGATGTGATAATTTGGGAAACGTTTTTGGCCAAACATTAGTAATCCAATCACGTCATATTATTAGTTACTGCACGTTATGGCTGCAGAAGATTTAAACAAGATTTTTGGCGAGAAAATCAATTTTCGCAGGACATATCCGGTTAAATATCCGTGTTGTAGTTAAAGCTAGAACTAACTCTGACATTAAACTGTTAATAATTAAAATCCTAAACACTTCTTAACGTATTTTGTTGCATGGAGTATTCAGTTTTTTTATGAATACTGGGTTTTAATCAATATTTAACGAATACATAATAGTCCAAAACCAAATGATATAAAGATTTTTTAACAATTTTACAAGAAATTGA
This sequence comes from Ostrinia nubilalis, assembly GCF_963855985.1. Classification (NCBI taxonomy): domain Eukaryota; kingdom Metazoa; phylum Arthropoda; class Insecta; order Lepidoptera; family Crambidae; genus Ostrinia; species Ostrinia nubilalis. Next base: position 25,924 of record NW_026973568.1, on the reverse strand, counting down.
TTTTTTTTTATAACTAAAAACATTTAAAACATAACGTTGCTTTTCTTGTTATACATTTAGGACATACTTTTTTAATTCGAATCGACACTATACGAATAGTTAAAAGGAATTCATATTTTTAATCACATTTAAGTCATAAATGTTGCTACACAACAAATAATATTTTTTATTAATTAGTACCTGTCTTTGTTAATAATATTAAAATTTGCAATAACTTAATATAAAACCAAAAACTTTTTTCTCTTAATGTGTACATATTAACTATAAATTAATAATGAATATTGACTACCACCTACCTATAATGTTTTTATTGTAATTCAGTTTGTTATGTTTGTTAGCTTATTCACATATTACAGAATAGTACTTTTTAATAATTTCATTTATTTAAACAATAAGAATTTTGTTTTGAGTGCACTGTTTTTAATGTCCTACGTAGGTACATATTTTATGTTCGTCCATTTTAACCTAACAATGAAATTGTGATAAAAATGGGTCTCATTTTGAGAACTGCTGTCTGTTCCCTCGCTAAATATTATCCTAATTACCTCATGTCTTTGAAGTTAAAATTAATAATTTATCAGTTTCAACTACTCTGTTCAATATTTTCCTCCTTCTTCTCTCGTTGATGAGATAGATGTGCGACGGATCTCGAGCACTGTAGGTCGTAGGTGTTAAAACATCCTATCGCTTGTCTTGCTGAAGACAAGTGAGCATTGGATATCGACTACACCGTTTGTTTTTATTTGGGTTTTCACTTCTTTTGTACCGAATGTTTACTATATTTTCAGTTTAGAATTTTCTTATGGTATTGTTATTTTATTACCATTATTCTTTCACTTTCTTAATATTAAAGTTACTCCTTTTATTTACAAGTTTGTTGTTGCTATCATGCATGAGGTAATTTTATTGTTGAGAGGGTTTTCATAATGGACGTGACATTTTCTTTCTTTGCCAGGAATTGCTACTTGATCAATTTCATAAAATTAACAATAACTAAAAGTTGTTAAAATTTGAGTATTCTTGAAATAAATAAGTAACGTTATGTTTTAAGTGTAACTTGCTATTTTTTAGAATGTTTATTCTTGTTAATTAATATTTAAGTACTATTTAAAATTACAAATAAATAAATTTTGACTTTGTTTTTGTAACCGTTTATAACACTTTATATACCTTTAAAAGTACCTGTTTTTTTAGTGAGACCTATGATGTATTTGCAATGTTTATTTAAGAAATGCGAAAAAAGGCGACAGTTACATTATTAATTTTACAAAATGACAATTATACGACGATCCTTATTATGCTGGTGAGAACAATTTCGTTCAGTTTCGCTTATGACGGCATTAACTAACTACATTTGAACACATCCATTGCTCATTGCTTTCTGAACCACGTGTTGTTTGTTATATTGACATACTCGTACTTGTACCTGGACACCCTGATATTCCGTCGACGCTGAGGTGTTTGATTGACACCCGGGACATTATCGACCGGTTATTTTCTCTGCCCTGATTCGTTAACCCTGCATCTTCCCTCCGCTCGACCTCTTCAACTTTATGCTCGTGCTGTGTTGGCTGTCGCCTTCACACTCTTCGCTTCGTTGGCGTCACCCTCTCTGAGGCGTCTGCCTGTGTCACCCACGTGGATCAGTGACGTCCCCTGCAGGCTGGGGGTGTCGTCCTAACAGTCTTCCCCTGTCAATCAGTTCGTTCAGTCAGCGGTATCATTCTCTCTTCCTTCGTTTGGTTGGCTGAGGAGGCTCCTGTTCCGAATCAGGCGCTAATGTCATGGTGATTCCAAAGTGATTACGTTATATTCCGATATACCACTCTTACAGTAATGGGGTGATATTTTTCATATTCCATTTCACTTTGCTTTCCCATCTTCTCTTACATTACTGCACACGTAAACATTCATCATATACAATATCGGCTTACCCGGGCAAATCTATCAAATTTTGGATTCATTTCAGTAGCTGCTTTGCAATTGCTTGCTGCTTTAAAATGCTTGCGCTGCTTTGGCTTAGAATTCATTCATATTCATATTATTTATTTGCTAACTAATTGTAGCTAGAAGATTGAATTCGCCCAGTAGGGCGATCTAACTACATGAAATGGTTTTTATTTAAAATAGAAAGACCCGTGTCTTTCTATGTGTCTAGGTATGTCTTGACGCGATATTTATGAATGAGTTACATTATGTACTCACTGCTTGACGTTTAGTTATAATGGGTGGGACGCGAATGATTAAAATCAGTTTTTAATGTTATACATTTCATGTAGGTAGATGGGGAGTAGAAGGGAGAGTGCATAACAAAACTAATCTTACTAACCATTGGCTTGCCTTTAATTAATTATAAGATCAAATTAATGTTATGGTACTATCCCATGTGCCAACCTCACCTGCTCGCGCCAACAGCCGGCTGTTGGCGGCAGCGGCGTGGCTCACCGCGAGAGTGAGACGCTCCGCTGCGGTGCTCCCTGCTGTCTTACTGACGAGGCTCTGGCTTTAACTAATATTTATGGCTGTCTTTTACTAACATTGTATGTCATGTTATAGAGCTTGCAGATGGACTAACCAGGCTGGCAGTGTGTGGCAGCTAACTTGTTTATAAATGTGGAAACATCTCATTCACACAAAACACAGATGAGCCGTGCAATGCTTTGATGTGTCTCTAATTATACATCGATGTAAACTCTAACAATGCATAGCCAAATATAAATCTAATTTTAATATGTTTTATATTACAGATGACAAACGATTTATTAGTAATATCACTGTTTATATCTGGATAAGATACTCAATTAGACATCAAGATGACTGTCACTCGTTCACTCAAAAGATACTAAGAGTAAGTATTAAAAATATTAATAAAATTATTATTTAATTTATAAAAAGACTAGCTTTTGCCCACGGCTTCACCGGCGTGAAATTTTGTTTGTCATAGATCGTCATAAATTATAGCCTAAGTGTTATTCTGGGTTATAAACAATAATACTGTAAAGTTTCGTCAAAATCCGTTCAGTAGTTTTTGCGTGAAAAAGTAACAGACATCCAAATTTTCGCATTTCTAATATGTATTAGTATTTTAATCTGTACTACATATTTTACATTAATTATTTCAGGTATAGAAGCCAAAAGAGAAACTTGAGTGATGCAAAAGTTAAAATTGCTACGATGGTGCTCACCACACTACTCGCAAGTCAAGTTCCTCAAGATGAAGCATTAATAACGCAGCCCTGACAAAATAATGCAAATTTGAAGAATTCATAAACATAAAAAGAACTAACTACTAATTAAGGTAAATGCAACTTCAATCTTCAGATTTATATTTATATAAATTATACAATTATAATTGTCTTATTACATTTCATTATTAATAATATTAATATGCCATCTATTTCAGGTATAGACTAGAAGAAATAATAAAAATTAAAATGTAATATAATACTTAGCTACCTACGTTTCGCTACTTCATACTGAACTGAACCGGAGTCTGACAATGCACCACACGACCTTTTTCTGATTATGTAAGTAAAACAATTTTACAACTCAATCGCAATAATCAATAGTAAGTGTTAAGATACCATAAACATTAAGCTTGGGCATATCTTTGGAGTACTCAGCCAGTGTTCTTTTTTCTTTTCACGTACTGTCGTTAGGTCATAATAACCTCTCTACTGACAGGTGTTCACGCGCGCCTACTACCTTTGTTTAAAGGCATTTTTTTTATAAAAAATACTTTTAACAAAATTTAACCAACAGGTAAAACGCCATGAATAAAATAGAATTGATCACATCTCACAAGGAAGGAGGAGTGATATCGCCAAGAAGAAATTACTGTCTCAATGCGTAAAATATTACTCTACGAAGCAAGAAGGCTAAGAATAAAGAAAGAAAAGAAAGCAAAACATAAACGCAAGACGCAAATAGTAGTTCACGACACGACAAGTAAGTGTACCTAACATTATTACGCTAAACGACCAAGAAATATGAGATAAGTAATAGGCTAGATGACAAAATTTCAATTATTTGTCCGTCAGACAGATAATTAGAAAATATTAGACTCATAATTTTTATGTTCTTTTATAATTAAATAATAACAGTGCTACATCGAGTTGAAATGGCGCTATACGTCACGCTTGAGTAGAATTTTTACTCAAAAGTGATGTCACGCGACATTTCAACTCAATTTAATACTGTAATTATTCTTTTTTCTAATTATCTGTCTGACGGACTAAATATAATTTTAATTTCATTACCCAGTCATCATCCCTATTGTATATTATTGCAAATCCATTTCCGAGACATGTTCAATATTACTCTTATAAAATTAATTCTATGCATAATTTGAAATCTTATTTTAAACGCAAATGTCACACAATAAATGCCTGCCGCATTTTATTTAGATGTCACTTTAACTAATAATTAGGTATTATGTGATAATACTACCACGCATCCACTCACCTCTATGTTGTCATTTCTTAATTACCTATAGTCCTTTTTTGCGAATAAAATATAAGAGAATGAAATCATTAAAACGAAATAATTACAACTGTCTTTTTATTTCCAGGTTCATCAGTATCATGGAATTATCGACATTGGACTTGAAATCTCAGTTGCAGTTCCGGTATTGGATTGACGACAGCAGTCAACTATCGATGAACACTGATTTGAAGATGCTTGACGTTCTACAGAGGAAGCAAGAAAATAATAATTAGAGATATTTACAAATTAAAACATAGTAGTTATGCACTTTTATTCAAATTAATATTGTTTACTGATCAGTAATAATAACATAACCCAAGACTTGTAGCAGCCTATGCTGAACCTCATCATGGCTCTTTTGTTTTTTTTTCTTTATTTTTCATTTTCTAATATTAATTTAGTGAACATAAAATGCCAGCTACTCGGATATTTAGGTGACTTGGGACTGATTTTTTAATCGTTGAATATCTGCTAAAGAATAAACATTTTGACATATCTCATACTATTCTTCAGTTAAAAGTTATACGACGGTTGAAAAATCAGCCCATAAGTTTTTTATAAAACTGAGGTGGAATTGTGTAAAGCAATCGTTATCATTTGACAGTTACGTACGTAACATAACGTACGATTATTCTGTCAAACACTTAAACTGATTTTATCGTTCGTTATGAACTGTCAAATGATTACGATTGCTTTACACAATTCCACCTCCAGATTCTTTTTTAATATTTTCATTTATATAGGAAAATGTAACATAATTATTTAATGTCAATTTGCATTCATATTATAAATAAATATTTCACTTGAAATTATGATTACATAATATTTTGGAATTAAACATGTCTTAGCTAAGTAAAATTACTCGAATTTCACTATCATTGGAATTTAATATTTTTCGCTTATATTAAAATCGCAGCTTGATCCACTGTCATTCTAGGTAACTTAGATTTTTAAATCCGACTCTGTCAGCACTGAAGCTACATGTAGCACTTTTTTTACTTATAAGCTTATGTCTTTTTATTTAATGTACTAAATGATAGATCAATTACGAAAGTAGATTGCTCCTTTACAGAGACATAGTAATATTACAGTCAAATGTATGCTTTCAAAAGTTGTAGAAAATAATTGTTTAATCATTATAAATATACTATTTGAAGCAAATTTTTGTTTTTTCTTCATTAATTAATTAATAAACACAATGTAGGTTGAGTTATAATCACACACAGGCTTAACTGTCTCGCACACAGATTTAAATATCTAACACACAGGCTTAACTATCTCGCACACAGGCTTAATATCTTTGATATCTGTTTCCTAAACAGCTTTCATTTAGGTACATACATAAGATGATTAAATTTTAATAATATGACTAAACTAAACTGCACTCAAACTTTCATGCATAGAGAAAAGTAATACATAGGAAACTTTCATGTAACATAGCACTCCATTAACAACGGTAACTAGAGAATGCTTGGAAATAAAATCGATAGGTGGCGCATTCTAAATAGTAATCAATGATGATAGCGCTACGATGCGCCTCCTATCGGTATTATTTCTAAAGCATTCTGTAATTTCAGCACATTATCATGATAGATTACATTCATTCTTCACGACAATTAAATTAATAAACAAGTACACTAGCTATTACTTTTATTATTATGAATGCATAAGATTTTACAATAGAGTTGATTATTATAAAATAATTTGTAATTTGTTAGGAGAATCTCATAGGTACCTACTTCCGTAATATATAGCCAACAAATAACTAAGGTAGATAAGCTAATTGAATCAAGACATATTATTATGTACGACAACTGAAACCTTTCATAATTTATTGCCTTCTATACATAATATTATTGCTTAAAACGAAATAGATTTTTGAGCCAAATAAAGTTAAACTAATGACATTTGACCATTTTCAACTCGATCACCTGGCAACACTGAGAGTTACAGGATTTCAAAATTTCAGGACATGGCTGGTTTGAAGGAAATGTAGAAACAAATGAATTCGGGATTGGGTGAAGTTAGAAAAAAAGTAAAAATGGTGTTCGGCGCGGAAAATGGTCCAGATTAAGGCAAAAATGCAAAATTTTGGAAATCCAAGATGGCCGCCCAGCGTTCACCCGTTTTCCTAAAGGGACTAAATTCTCCATACAAATTGTATGCAGGGGGGCTTAGCTAACGTAGAAAAAGGCGAGGCCGAAGGCCGAGCGATAGTTCAAAGCCTGTGAGTCGCCATAGATTAATTTTTGATGCGTCAAAAAAGGACTAGAGCCCAGTGACAGACAGAAAGGCGAGGCCGAAGGCCGAGCGATGGTTCAAATCCCCACAGTCGCCATAGATTTAATTGTATTGCGTCAAAAAAGCACAAGAGCACAGTGACAGACAATAAACGCCCCCTGTAATTTTTGCGAGGCCGAAGGCCGAGCTCCGAATGCGAGGCCGCAGGCCGAGCGCCGCGTAGGGCGAAGCCCGGAGCGGCCAGCATCGCAGATCTAGCTTTTGTAGCCCGCGTAGCGGGCGACCAAAGCTAGTATATTATATAAAGCTCGATTACCACTGACTCACTCACTGACTCACTGATCAGGGGTATTTTTAGGGTATTTAGAGGGGAGAGGGGTAAAATTGTTAGTGTTTGTTTTAAACTAGATTTTTCGACTGCCAGCTTTACTGGATTTTTGAACCAAAAAACAAAATGGCGGCATTTTTTGAGACACCAACTTTTTTATCTTTGGTCCTGAATTTTTTCCTTTTTGGGAGTTTATTAGGGTTGCCAAGGTGTGTTAAAAAATGTGAGAAAAAAATGGAAAAACAAAATGGCCGAGCCGCCATCTTGGATTGAAAATGCGATTTCGGGGTGTTTTTGGAGAGGTGTCATTCCGAGATGCGCAATTGTTTTTGAATAATTCTTTTGAGTGTTTGTGACATGTATAGTCTTCTTGAGAGTCACATTTACAGATTATCAAAAAACAAGATGGCGGCTGAGCCGTCGGCCATTTTGTTGCGAGCATAAAAATTGTCAAACTTTGGTAGCAATTTTCCGGTAGATGGCGACACCGGAGTGGGGAACAATGTTCCGGGAGATTGTTGGTCTGTTATTCGAGTGTTGCCATAAATAGGAAAAAACTACCATTTTGGAAGAAAATTTTCCACCACGGCCCCGGATAGTAGAAAATGGAAATTTCCAAAAATTCCAAAAACTTGGTATGCAGTTTGGTGACGTTTGGGGACCCGAATGACATTTCACAATTTTTATGAAAAAAGTCTGGCAACACTGAAAGTTATGGGGAAAAGATTTTTTTGCGACATGGGTGACTTTAAAGTTAAGGACAGACAGAAGGAGTCATGGCAGAAAAAAAATAAAAAAGGGGTTTGGTTGGATATACGACCCAGACTATGGGAAAAATCCGAGATGTCAAAAAATCAAGATGGCGGCGGCGTGGGCGGCCATTTTGTAAAAAGTTGAAAATTTCGAAATATTGGAATTCATTTTTCGAGTACATGGCAACATTTTGGAAAGTCGAGTTGTATGAGGCGGTTGTGTGTCCTGTCGAGAGGTTTCGCTTGGGTGAAGAAATTTCTCCAGTGTTGCCACACTTTGGGAGATTTGGTCCAAAAATGTCGAAAGTAGAAATAACGACTTCCGGTCAAAAATTTGGACGACGCCTCCTGCAAAGGGGTCGTGCAAATGACATTTGAACATTTTCATCTCGATCATCTGGCAACACTGAGAGCTATGGGGAAAAGTATTTTTTTCGACATGGGTGTCTTTAAAGTTAAGGACGGACAGAAGGAGATATGGCAGAAAAAATCCAAAAATGGGGTTTGGTCGGTTATACGATCCAGATTATGGGAAAAATCCGAAATGTCAGAAAATCAAGATGGCGGCTGAGCTGGCGGCCATTTTGTAAAAAGTTTCAGATTTTCGATTTTTCAAATGCGTTTTTCGGGTAGTTGGCAACATTCGGGAAAGTCAGGTTGTATGGGGCGATTACGTAGTTTGTCAAGGAGTATCGATTGGAAAACCAAAAATTTCCAGTGTTGCCATGCTTTGGGAGATTTGGTCCAAAAATGTAAAAAATGGAAATAACGACTTCCGGTCAAAAATTTGGATGACGCCTCCTGCAAATAGGTCAAACTAATGACATTTGACCATTTTCAACTCGATCACCTGGCAACACTGGGAGTTAGGGGAACTCAAAATCTTGGGACATGGGTGGTTTTAAGGAATTGTTTTACGGGATTGGGTTAAGTTAGAAAAAAAGTAAAAATGGGGTTCGGCGCGGAAAATGGTCCAGAATAAGGCAAAAATGCAAAATTTTGGAAATCCAAGATGGCCGCCAAGCGTTCACCCGTTTTCCTAAAGGGACTAAATTCTCCATACAAATTGTATGCAGGGGGGCTTAGCTAACGTAGAAAAAGGCGAGGCCGAAGGCCGAGCGATAGCTTAAAGCCTGTGAGTCGCCATAGATTTATTTTTAATGCGTCAAAAAAAGACTAGAGCCCAGTGACAGACAGAAAGGCGAGGCCGAAGGCCGAGCGATGGTTCAAATCCCGACAGTCGCCATAGATTTACTTGTGTTGCGTCAAAAAAGCAAAAGAGCCTTGCGACAAACGATAAACGCCCCCTGTAATTTTTGCGAGGCCGAAGGCCGAGCTCCGAATGCGAGGCCGCAGGCCGAGCGCCGCGTAGGGCGAAGCCCGGAGCGGCCAGCATCGCAGATCTAGCTTTTGTAGCCCGCGTAGCGGGCGACCAAAGCTAGTCTATAATATATAAAGCTCGATTACCACTGACTCACTGACTGACTGATCAGGGGTGTTTTTGGGGTATTTAGAGGGGTGAGGGGTAAAATTGTTAATGTTTGTTTTAAACTAGATTTTTCGACTGCCAGCTTTACCACATTTTTTGAACCAAAAAACAAAATGGCGGCACTTTTTGAAACTCCAACTTTTTTGTTTTTCATCCTGAATTTTTTCCTTTTTGGGAGTTTATTAGGGTTGCCAAGATGAGTTAAAAAAATTGAGAAAAAATTAGAAAAACAAAATGGCCGCGCCGCCATCTTGGATTGAAAATGCGATTTCGGGGTGTTTTTAGGGAGGTGTCACTCCGAGATGCGCAATTGTTTTTGAAAATTTCTTTTGGGTGTTTGTGACATGTATAGTCTTCTTTAGAGCCACATGCACAGATTATCAAAAAACAAGATGGCGGCTGAGCTGTCGGCCATTTTGTTGCGATCAAAAAATTCCCAAACTTTGGTAGCAATTTTCCGGTAGATGGCGACACCGGAGTGGGGTACAATGTTCCGGGCGATTGTTGGTCTGTTATTCGAGTGTTGCCATGAATCGGAAAAAACTACCATTTTGGTAGAAAATTTTCCACCACGGCCCCGGATAGTAGAAAATGGAAATTTCCAGAAATTCCAAAAACTTGGTATGCAGTTTGGTGACGTTTGGGGACCCGAATGACATTTCACCATTTTTATCAAAAAAGTCTGGCAACACTGAAAGTTATGGGGAAAAGTTTTTTTTGCGACATGGGTGTCTTTAAAGTTAGTGACAGACAGAAAGAATAATGGCAGAAAAAAAATAAAAATGACGTTTGGTCGGATATACGACCCAGATTATGGGAAAAATCCGAAATGTCAGAAAATCAAGATGGCGGCGGCGTGGGCGGCCATTTTGTGAAAAGATGAAAATTTCGAAATTTTGGAATTCATTTTTCGACTACATGGCAACATTTTGGAAAGTCGAGTTGTATGAGGCGGTTGTGTGTCTTGTCGAGAGGTTTCGCTTGGGTGAAGAAATTTCTCCAGTGTTGCCACACTTTGGGAGATTTGGTCCAAAAATATCGAAAGTAGAAATAACGACTTCCGGTCAAAAATTTGGACGACGCTTCCTGCAAAGGGGTCGTGCAAATGACATTTGACCATTTTCATCTCGATCACCTGGCAACACTGGGAGCTACGCGGAAAAGTATTTTTTTCGACATGGGTGTCTTTAAAGTTAAGGACGGACAGAAGGAGATATGGGAGGAAAAGTCTAAAAATGGGGTTTGGTCGGTTATACGATCCAGACTATGGGAAAAATCCGAAATGTCAGAAAATCAATATGGCGGCTGAGCTGGCGGCCATTTTGTAAAAAGTTTCAGATTTTCGATTTTTCAAATGCGTTTTTCGGGTAGTTGGCAACATTTGGGAAAGTCAAGTTGTATGGGGCGATTACGTAGTTTGTCAAGGAGTATCGATTGGAAAACCAAAAATTTCCAGTGTTGCCATACTTTGGGAGATTTGGTCCAAAAATGTAAAAAATGGAAATAACGACTTCCGGTCAAAAATTTGGATTACGCCTCCTGCAAATAGGTCAAACTAATGACATTTGACTATTTTTATCTCGATCACCTGGCAACACTGGGAGTTAGGGGAACTCAAAGTTTTGGGACATCGGAGGAATAAGGAATTGTAGAAACAAATGAATTCGGGATTGGGTGAAGTTAGAAAAAAAGTAAAAATGGGGTTCGGCGCGGAAAATGGTCCAGATTAAGGCAAAAATGCAAAATTTTGGAAATCCAAGATGGCCGCCAAGCGTTCACCCGTTTTCCTAAAGGGACTAAATTCTCCATACAAATTGTATGCAGGGGGGCTTAGCTAACGTAGAAAAAGGCGAGGACGGACAGAAGGAGATTTGGCAGGAAAAAACTAAAAATGGAGTTTAGTCGGTTATACGACCCAGATTATGGGAAAAATCCGAAATGTCAGAAAATCAAGATGGCGGCTGAGCGGGCGGCCATTTTGTAAAATGTTTCAGTTTTCTGATTTTTCAAATGCATTTTTCGGGCAGTTGGCAACATTTGCTAAAGTCGAGTTGTTTGGGGCGATTTCGTAGTTTGTTAAGGAGTGTCGTTTAGAAAAACAACAATTTCCAGTGTTGCCATACTTTGAGAGATTTGATCCAAAAATGAAAAAAATTGAAATAACGACTTTCGGGCAAAAATTTGGATGACGCCTCCTGCAAATAGATCAAACTAATGACATTTGACCATTTTCATCTCGATCACCTGGCAACACTGGGAATTACGGGAACACAAAATTTTGTGACATGGGTGTTTTTAAGGCGTTGCTCCTCGGGACTGGGTGAGGATAGAAAAAAAGTAAAAATGGGGTTCGGCGCGGAAAATGGTCCAGATTAAGGGAAAAATGCAAAATTTTAAAAATCCAAGATGGCCGTCATATTTTCAGCCGTTTTCGTAATTGAACTAATCTCTCCATACAAATTGTATGCTTAGCACGATTACCACTCAATGACTGACTCACTGATCATGGCCATTTTTGGGGGGTTTAGAGAGGAGGAGGGTACGAGTAACAGCACTTGTTTCGAACTAGATTTTTCAACACGCAGCTTATCAGATTTTTTGGACTAAAAAACAAAATGGCGGCCCGTTTTGACACACCAACTTTTTCATTTTTCGTCCTGATTTTTTTATTTTTTGGGGGCCGGTTGAAGTTGTCATTTGGTGTTCGAAAATGTGAGAAAAAAACGGAAAAACAAAATGGCCGCGCCGCCATCTTGGATTGAAAATTAGATTTCAGGGGTGTGTTTAGGGAGTTGTCATTCTGAGTTGCGCAATGGTTTTTGAAAATTTCTTTTGAATATTTGTGACATGTATAGTCTTCTTAAGAGCCACATTCACAGATTATCAAAAAACAAGATGGCGGCTGAGCCGTCGGCCATTTTGTTGCGATTATGAAATTCCATAAAGTTTCACACCAATTTTCCGGTAGATGGCGACACCGGAGTAGGGTACAATGTTCCGAGCGATTGTTGGTCTGTGCCTCGAGTATTGCTATGAATCGGAAAAAACTGCCATTTTGGTAGAAATTTTTCCATCACGGCCTCGGATAGTAGAAAATGGAAATTTCTAGAAATTCCAAAAAGTAGGTATGCAGTTTGGTGACGATTGGGGACCCGAATGACATTTCACTATTTTTATCAAAAAAGTCTGGCAACACTGAAAGTTACGGGGAAAACAAATTTTCGCGACATGTCTGACTTTAAAGTTAAGGACAGACAGAAGGAGTTGTGGCAGAAAAAAACTAAAAATGAGGTTTTGTCGGATATACGATCTAAATTATGGGAAAAATCCGCAATGTAAAAAAATCAAGATGGCGGCTGAGCGGGCGGCCATTTTGTAAAAAGTTGAAAATTTCGAAATTTAGGAATTAATTTTTCGAGTAGTTGGCAACATTTTGGAAAGCCGAGTTGTATGAGGCGGTTGTGTGTCTTGTCAAGAGGTGTCGCTTGGGTGACAAAATTTCTCCAGTGTTGCCATACTTTGAGAGATTTGGTCCAAAAAACTGGTAGAAATAACGACTTCCGGTCAAAAATTTGGATGACGCCTCCTGCAAAGGGGTCGTGCAAATGACATTTGACCATTTTCATCTCGATCACCTGGCAACACTGGAAGTTATGGGGAAAAGTATTTTTTGCGACATGGGTGTCTTTAAAGTTAAGGACGGACAGAAGGAGTTATGGCAGAAAAAGTCTGAAAATGGGGTTTAGTCGGTTATACGACCCACATTATAGGAAAAATCCGAAATATCAGAAAATCAAAATGGCGACCGAGTGCGCGGCCATTTTGTAAAAAGTTTCAGATTTTTTATTTTTCCAATGCTTTTTTCAGGTAGTTGGTAACATCTGGGAAAGTCGAATTGTATGTGTGTTTTGTCAAGAGGTGTCGCTTGGGTAAAGAAGTTTCACCAGTGTTGCCATATTTTGGGAGATTTGGTAAAAAAAAATTTAAAAAATGCAAATAATGAGTTCCGGTCAAAAATTTGAACGTGAACTCGTGCAAAGTAATCCTAAAAAGGTTATTTGACCATTTTCTTCTCGATCACCTGGCAACACTGGAAGCTATGAGAAAGAGTATTTATTGCAACATGGGTAGGTATCTTTATAGTTAAGGAACGGACAGATGGAGATATGGCAGAAAAAATCTAAAAATGGTGTTTGGTCAGTTAAATGACCCTAATTATTAGAAAAATAAAAAATCATGGCAAATCAAGATGGCGGCGGAGCAAGCGGCCAACTGGTAAAAAGTTTCATTTTTCTGATTTTTAAAATGCATTATTAGGGTAGTTGGCAATATTCGCGAAAATTGGGTTGTATGAGGCGTTCATGTGTCTTGTCAAGAGGTTTCTTTCTTTCTTTCTTTCCATACATTTAATTTTAATATTTAAGACAGGACTGCAGCCCAGTGTTATAAGAATATTACTTGCGCATATAGCAGCTATTTCCACAAAGTTTTATTGCTATCTATAAATAAATATCAGTTAGGAGAAAAATTTCGAATGGAAAATGTCCACAGGAAATTAAATCGATTTCTTAAAAAATTTTAGTATTGTTAGTTAGGAGGTATTGCCACTTTACCATTTACCATTGGTATGTATTCTAATCATGCCGACAAAGTAATAAAACAAAATTTTTAAAAATATTTTTTAGGGTAGCTTCCCTATATAAAGTGGGGATTTTTTTTTCATCTTCTACCCCATTTGTGGGGTATCGTTGGATAGGTCTTTTATAATGGCTTAGGGGTTTCTAAGACTATTTTTTTATTTAAACGGTTCCCGTTTGCAAAATATTAAAGTACCTAGCACTTTATTGAAGCCAATTTTTGTTCGAGTAACTTAGGGCGTCCCCCCATTAAAAGTGTTAAGATGAAGTACTAATTGCTTGCTTCAGAAATATATTGCGGTAACGACGGGCAACTACGAAACCCTACACTGCGCGTGGCACGACACGCACTTGGTTAACTGGTTTATATCTATAGATTAGAGGGCAGTGCGTTTAATTACACTAAGGGTAGTTTCACAGGACGACTCCGGAGGTACCAGTGGCGAGTGGTGGAGGCTGTCTAGGCATAGTGACTGCGACATTGGGTAGCATGGTCATTTGCCAACCGGATGACACTAGCATTGACGGGCTACGGGTCATAATACCGCTCCAGAAAGCCCACTTAGGTAGGTAACGACCATTTTCTGCCGGCTGTAGTCTTCCACATGACCAATCGACTTCTTCATCCCCTGCCCTTTTAATAGGCCTCGAACAGTGGCCACCAGGACAATACATTCATGCCGCACACTGAAAGCCGAAAACGTAATGACGTTTTCCTTGTGTGAGACCGAATAGGGACCGCTGACGAATGTTTGAGGCACACGCCAATACTCCTGGTAATGTCCCGCGTTCTCAACTCATATAATCCTACCCATCTGGCAGAGTGATAAGCCCCACCACATGGGAGCAGCCCTTGTGGGTAGTTATATTCTACACATTTTTATAGATTTTAATTCTTATTATTTCTAAAGCAATAATCAGTAACTTGTACATACATAGGTTATACAGGGTGGAAACGATAAGTGATCTCATTCGATTATTTCTAAACTATACAAGATATCGAAAAGCTGGTTACTGATCCTGAAAGTGCTTCACTAGCTCTATCCAACGGTACCAATAATAGGTTACAGAATTAACTGGATCTATCAAAAAATTAAATGTTTCCAGCCTCCATACTAAATGTATGCCAGCCAAACAATATTGAAAGTATTAATTTTTTTTATTAAATAATAAACACTTAAAATGAACTCGTAAATTGCATTCTTATTCAAAATGATTCTTTGAAAACATTGGTTTAAGGCTTTACTTGCTATAATATTATCAAGACATGAGTGCCATGCCTGTTTCTGTACTAAATGTATCAAAAATCAAAATCAAAAGTATTTATTCAGTTTAGACCACAAGTGGCACTTATGAACGTCAAAATTATTATAGAAAATAATAAAAAAGAAAGCTGGAAACATAGAATTTTCGGATAGATCCAGTTTATTCTGTAACCTATTATTGGTACCGTTTGAAAGAGCTTGTGAAGCACTTTCAGATTCAGTAATCAGTTTTTCGATATCTTGTATAGTTTAGAAATAATCGAGTGAGATCACTTAACGTTTCCACCCTGTATAGGTACTTGTGCGAGGCAACGAGCGCGCATTATGAAATAACTAGCGGCCTCCCGCGACTTCGTACGCGTGGATCCCGTTTTACCCCCTTTACCGAAATTTCTTTCAACCATCTCACTAACTTTTGTGTGTTATAAATTGTAGTTATTAATTAAATAAATAAATATTATTGGATATACAGGGTGGAATTTTGTAATGCCACCTAGAGGGAAAGTTTTTTTTATGCTAGACAAGGCAGGTATTTGACCGCAATCGCACCTGGTGTTAAGTGAGATGCAGTCTAGGATGGTAGTTACATATCAGTAAGTACTCATAATACTAAGATAGAAAATTTTACTGAAAGAAAACATTTCTTTGTTTTTGAAAAGAAAGAGAACTGCATTGAAAGATTTTCGAAAATTGTCTACCATACCATACAATGTATTCTGTACATAAATAAAATAATTTAAGATTTCATGGTTTTCATTTCATTTGATTTATCAAGTTTGTTAAAGAGATTTCATCCTTATACTTAACCCTAACAATTGATGCAATAAAAGTACAGGTTGTAATTTTTAATAGATTTCAGTTGGTTTGATTCTGGGTGTGGCAAGAAAATGTTTGTAAATCTTTGAATGTAGTTCTATTTCTTTTCAAAAATAAAGGAATGTTTTCTTTGAGAAAAAGGTTCTATCTACAATATTAAAAGTACTTTCCCTCTAGGTGGCATTATAAAATTCCACCCTGTATTGCGCCATCCAGTCCCAAAATAATTTTTAAAAATATAAAGAACAGGACTTACTAAAGTACTTACTCGTATTATTATGACATTTGTTGAAACTAAATGTGGTAAGTATTGCCTACTTACTACTAAATTAAGTTAGTAGTACTTCATTACACAAAGAAAACATCTCTAAGAATAAATCTGGATATGAAAAACCTACACACAGCAAAATTCTAACAGTAAGAAGGATAAAAGTATTTACTTAATAATTTATTTGATGCATTTAGCTGCATACCATGCCTGTAAAAGTAAGATTTTATGCACAAGAGCCAAACAAACAAGTTTAAGCTTGTAAAGAACTTCCAAACCTATTATTATGTAGAATAAGTTCTTAAAAGTGACATAGTATTTAAAAGTTTTCATCTATTTTTATTTATGAAAATAGCCTTGTCTCCGTCTGTATCATTACCATCAAAATATTACTATTATCTTGAACTCCATTAACATTGATGATTGATTGATACTTTATTATAGTATATTTAGGTACTTAGTTCAGTTGATAACATTCCTATATCATTTTTATCTCAACTTATTAGATATTTAATATTAATTAAAACCCAATGAATTTTAAAACACTCATTTATTAAGAAGGCTTATTTAAAGATAATAATCAATTTATGTTCAATTAAATATTTTGGAATTATGAACAGTTTACTTTGGTTTGTTAAGATTTTATTAATTTTCATTAAATATTGGTTTTCCGGGACAAGTTGTACATCATTATTGATCACTTTAACATCTGAAAAGTAAAATATATAACTTTAATTAAATTGATAGATATTGTGCTTACATTTTGTTGTAAACATTAAGGCTCAGTTGCATTACCTAACTTTGACCGTTACTTTAACGATAACTGGTGTTTTCTGAATGAAGTTTGATAGATTTTTGATGTTTGTTAAAGTAAGATGGTGCAACCCAGCCTTATAGTTAAACAATTCATCAAAACTGTACAATACTTTTAGAGTGCAAGAGTAAAAAACATTCATCCTCAAAAACTTTGACCTCTTAAATATTATTGAATAATTAATAGTGCCATCAATTATCAAACGTTTCATAGTTATCATCAAGCATTACCTTACGCTGCAATCACCATTCTCTTTATTTTACACAGACAAAATATGCATAGAGTTAACGTAACAGTATCACATTGAAAACTCAGATATTGTTGCAATATTGTACAAGGCTTCTGTTACTATTATTTTTAAGATCACTTGTTTCAGCTATAGATTATTTCTTTGAGATATGTATGTAAGTAACTATTCTTATTAATTTCATTCGAACAAAACAACACCAACCAAATCAAAACAAACTTTTGTTTGACAGTTTGGCAAGAAAAAAGGGACCATAGATTAGAGAGTGATAGGATGTTTCGTTCGGAAATTTAATCAAAAGATTTTGAAACGTCAAAGGACAAAAATGTGAATTTTAACCCGTGTAGCGCCCTTCTGTCAAATTTTGTTTTGTACGACTGAAAAATTAAGGTCCCTCGAAAGTAGGTAAAAGTGGAGCAGGCATAATTTACTTTTATCTTTATGAGATAAAAATAATAATTTTTCAGCGTTGTGAATGTCATCATCATGTTTTAAAAAAAAAAACTTCTATTATGGATGGATCGAAAAGCGAAATTTTGGACAGCGTTTTTTTTCACAACTTCTATTTTTTAAATTCATATTGATAGGTTACGTCACACTATGGATCGAAATTGCGATTTATGGACATAGCAATATTTTTCATAATTTCTATTTGAAAAAAATACCTATCGATACGTTACGTTATTCTGATGAATATATGTCGTTAGATTTTCTTTAAAACCAATAGTTTGGTTGGAAAAAAATATTTTCCATTTTCGTTGTATGAAATGAAATGGCTTGTTGACTATAATCCTACACTATCAGCGCGCGCCTAAAGTTGCCCGTTCACAAGTTATGTGGTTCTGAAAAATGAAAAAAAGTTAGTAAAAGTGTTTTTTTTTGGAATATCTTTAAAGATTCAACGAAAATATAAAGATTCCATACGTTAACAATTTAAATTAACCTTAAATTACTGACAAATATTTAACTCATATTTTGGAACCTTGTAACTTCTGAACGGGCAACTTTGGGCGCGCGCTGATAGTTTAGGATTATAGTCAACAAGACATAGCTTAGTCGAAATCTACCACTTTAAGTTTCATTCCATACAACGAAAATGGAAAATATTTTTTTCCAGCCTAACTATTGATTTTAGAGAAAAACTTTTAGCGACATTTATTCATCAGAATAACGTAAGTTACGTTCGATAAGTATTTTTTTCAAATAGAAATTGTGAAAGAAAAAAATCAATATGTCCATAAATCGCTATTTCGATCCATAGTACGTCTTACTGATTAATTAATGTCATTATCCCCTCAAGGATCAATAAGACCGGCGGCGGCTGCGC
Source organism: Ostrinia nubilalis (assembly GCF_963855985.1). Taxonomy (NCBI): domain Eukaryota; kingdom Metazoa; phylum Arthropoda; class Insecta; order Lepidoptera; family Crambidae; genus Ostrinia; species Ostrinia nubilalis. The sequence continues at coordinate 7,255 of NW_026973568.1, read as the reverse complement.
TGTTCATTACTTACAGTCATATAGATGAACTAATTTAAACTGAACCGTGTCACCAAACACATTGACAGGGGGGCGCCACCATCATTTCAACTATATAGTTTCCAACGTGGCAAAAATCGGAACCAGCGATTCGGTATTGATGGTTGTGGCACCCCCCTGTCACTGTCTCGGGTGGGACACCGGACAGTTCGTTTTAATTTATGTATATTATGTTACTTACCAGTTATTAATAATAATTACCGACAGTCGAGGTAAAAGTAAGAAAGTAATCACATTAATTTATCACTTACAAATATCTTAAAAGAGAACACCGGCTCGTGTACAGCAACACAATATTTTTAACGTTTTGATATCTTAATATATTAATATAAATTAGTGGTATCCTTCCGTTTGGCCAATGTACTTTTCGCAACTAATTCATTTGGTCAAATTGTCATTTGGCAAAATTTTACTTGGCAAATGTTTATATAGCAAATGTTTTATTTCGTCAAATATTATGTCCCAAATAATTTGTTTGGTCAAATTGACACCTCAAATACTTACCCACCGTTACCCACAAATCAAAGCATAAGGCACATTATCATGGTTTTCACAAGAATTTTATGTAAAACAAAGAGACTGCAGAAAGTAGTATGGTTGCAAAAAGTAGGTTTTGCTGAAAATAGTAGGTTAGGTTAGGTTAGAACAGTGACCCTTAATGCGCGAAGGCGAGCGAAGCGTGCCGCGGCAGCGGCCGCCGAGCGCTAAAATCACCACTATTGTTAATGAATCATTTGGAAATTTCGATAAAAAGAATGAAATAAGAAAATTATTTTAGAACAAATTTTATATTTACTACCCACTAAACAAAATAATAACCACAAGCTAATTTGTATTCCATTCTATGCACCAATCAAATTATTTTGTAAATAGTTTATCGTGAAATATTTTTGCCAAATGAAACATTTGGCAAAACATACTTTACCAAACAATAATTTGCTAAACAATAATATGCCAAAAACGACATTTGCGAATTAAAAGTTTGCAATAAGTTGTTTTGCCAAATGAGAATTTGCCAAATGAAAATTTGCGAAACGTTGTTTGCGATGTAATAATTTGGGAAACGTTTTTTGGCCAAACATTAGTAATCCATAAATTAGTATAATGAGATTGGAATGTTTAAAATTTAAATGAATTGTTTAAAATTTAATAAATAGGTTTAGATGCGGCGGGGGTGGACCTTGGGCCAACCCTAAGCAGTTTATTTAATTTTATACATACGTAAATGATTTCTTTAATCACTTTTACCAAATTATTCATAATAACCGATTGTTATTAATAATTCTTTTTCTATCATAATTAATCATCATAATCAAATCAGATTAAATAAAATCTGAGTTGCGTTCTATATCCTTTAGAGCGCCATGGTCTTTTTTAAAATACAAAACGTTTAACATTTCCGTGCAATATTTCTTTGATAAAAATATTTATAGAAATGCTTTAGTTATTTTATGCGTATTTTTGCGATTGCCTAAAACCCTAAATCTTTATTTTCAAAACAGAAATATATTTTTTTACTGTTCCAGGCGAAATAGGTTGGTGACCAATAGGTTAAACAAAAGTTGTCTATGGTCATAAGTTTTGTGGCCAAAAAAAGTTGAGTGAGACATTTCGCGCTCATTCACTTCCGCCTCCCTCTCGGTCGCAACTGTTTTGCATCTTGTTTCATCGCGGTAAGTTATGTGTAAATATTATTAAAATTATAATCCATTGATTTGTCAAATAATAAAAAACTATTGTACAAATCAATTTCGATGATATATCAACTTAATTGTTTCTTTTCATCGTTCCGTTAGTGTAGGCATCATTTTTGTTGAAGGGGACGCCATTGTAAAACAAATGAAATAATGTTAAACAAACAACTTTTTATGGTTTAAAACTTTTTAAAGTGTAATGATCGAAGTTTTAAGTGTATTTTAGGTTCTTCAGTGCCATAATTTGTGGTTCTTTAGTTCATTAAATGTGTATAATTGCAGTTTCACGATGCCCCGCTTCAACTACGATTCCACCACGGCCGTCTGCATCGCCACGGGTAAGTCTTATAAAGTCTTATTTGTTCTTCTTTCCATTATTTTCTGTGTTTAGGTCCTTTGGTTCATTAAAAATATACTATGTTTGGCTTTGATGAATAGTTATGGACCGCCATTTTTCTTCTTTTATAATTGACATGGCAATGGTGTTGTAGGTAGTTCATAACTGCATAAGATCTAGCTTTTTCAAGTCAATAACTTCACACATTTTCTAAATATGGTTTACAAGGGCGTAGCCCCTTATTCTATTTGCCAAGTTATTTAAATTATCTACACCTACCTACAATCATGGACCTATAAAAAAGGTCCATGCCTAACAGTAAATAGTTAATAACACGTAAGAAATCTTTATATTTTGAAACATGTCAATTCCACACAAGGTACTTGTATTAATAATGTGCTAACAGGCAAGTTATCATTTCATTGTTGATGAACATAAATTCACATTATCTATCAATAAAAGTTATTTAGATCTTCTTACTCTGAGATGGTTTTCATATGAATAGTTATATAAAATAATTTTACATGTAGGATTATTTACTGTTGAAATTGGTGTTACATTAGGTATTTAAAATACACAAGTAAGCATAACTTTAGTTCTTATTATAAACAAAGCATTTATTAAATCACATCTAATTTAATTAATGTTTCAGTGTAGTTAAAATAATTGATTTGCTCTGAAATCAAATCAATAATAAGAACTTGATTGAATCCTTCTCAAATATTGGTAGGTAATATCAATGCAGTTTAAATATTATTTGAAAACCTTCAGATTTGCAATAGGATTATTTGCATTTGATACTACTTATATCCTGCGCTTGTTATATTTGTATTTATTTATCAATATTTTCAATTTAGTGCGTTGAATTCTGATTTAACATTCATCTTACTAGGTATAGGTACTTTTTTTTGAACTTGTATAAGTCTGGATCTGACCATAATATCTAGCCTTTTATAAATCAAGATTAATAATTATACTAATTATAATTTACCTACTTGAATAGTGGTATTAATAACATTTAATTTTTATCTCTTGTCATAAATTAATTAACTTCAAATAGATGTGCACCAATTGATTGAAGTTATCAATATTCATCATGTTTGAAATTGGTCCTATACCTACTTAGATTATTAATCTAAGGTCCTATAATATTTTTCATTTTTACAGAAACATAAATTCTAGATTTCTTTTGATTCATATTATTACTAATTTAATTTAGGTATGTTTGATAAGCAGAAATTAGATAGGTAGGTACCTACTTATTGTCTCAATGGGGTTAGGCAAGCCTGTTATCTGAATTTGCATTAGTTTTATTTTAGGAAATATTGTATCAATGCAATGCATTTTTTAGGTAGGATTAGCCTAATAAAATTACTTGTTGTAATATGAACTTACTGCAAAATGGTACAGTTACAGTAAAATAGGTTAGTACTAATTTGTATAATCATTGATTTCCATCATTACATACCTTAACTGGTAGGCATTTGTTTTTAATACAATTTACTGTTTTCTTTAGTAATTTGGATACATTACCTACCTACTTAAGTGGGTAATGTTGTTCAATTATAATAAAATTTCAAACTTTTGTTTACATTAAACTTCTTATTACTATTAGCATTAGCTGCTATTAATTGTATGAGTTTGGATTTTCGGTTTAGGTAGGTCTCTATAGGTAGGTATATCTACTTTTAATTTCTTTTATTTATTAGTAAAAAACAAATTTAATTTCAATTACCAAAACAATAAAAGTAATTAATCAGGTAGGCATTGTAAAATTTAACACTAATTGTTCATTGCATAACCATTTATAACTGAATATGAATTTATTGACGATTTATTTTCAGAAAATTTGTTGGCACTATAGTTTGTCATTTTGTTTTCTGTGTGTACCTCAAAATTAGCATGATTGATATTGCTTTAAGGTGATGTTCTAAGGCCTTGTCAAAATGCTTTAGATATTTTAGCGGAGAGTGTTAGAAGATAATGAAAGTATTTTTATAATATTACATAACTGAGTTGAAAATTAGCATTAATTATGTGACCAATCTTTTAATTATCTTCCCTGTGTCATATAAATCTATAACACTTTTTATCATTCAATTTAGATACTGAAGTTGCATTATTTAGACGTTTATATTTTATGACAATAATTTTAAGAGAAGATTGACTTGAATCTTTTAGAGTTTTCGTTATTTTTGTCTTGATAAGGTATCAGCATATTATCTGAAAATAAAGAAACCACCTGCATTTTGTATTTCGAAGCAAATTACTTTCTTTTAAATTATGTATTCGTAATGCATAATAAGCGCGACTTCATTGTCAATCAGACTATTATTAATTATTAATTTCTGGTAAAGGATTGTCCCATCAAGGCGATGCACAGTATAAAGGTAATAATGCACAGTGTGTAGCCATGTCAGCATGTGCATCCGCTTTGTCAGTTATTAAAAATCGGGCCGTGTTTGATGTTGCGGATATCAATACTATTCTTCAGTACGGTGATTTACTTTACTTGCAGTGTAAACCTCGGGACCACGTTTTCTTATTACCAGACGAATTGCCAAATGATTATCGAGTAGGGAACTTCGCGGTCAAAATTAATGCAATGGAACCCAACTGGATTGAAAACGGGCTTTTTCCAGCTTCACTGCGCGATGTTGATGTTGCAACATTGCAGTTAGTTCATATTTTGCGCGACCGTGTATTCACTCGCGAACGTAACGATACTCGGGATAGTTACTTGTTCACCGGGAACAATTATACGGTTTCTTTTTGGAAATTTGGCAACAAATTTTATTTATTTAATAGCCATGCGGTTGGCATCAATAATAAATTTAATCATCGGGACGAAACTCAAAATAAGGCGCGTTTGTTTTGTTGCCAAAATTTAGAAGATCTCGCAAAATTACTGTTCATAGGACATGCGTATACCTCGGCGCAATATTCTATACATAAATTAACTGTAGTAAATTTTGCGCTAAACTTAGATCCCGTCGTCCCACTCGAGCCACGCGACGCGAAATTAACAACGTTGAAACCTGTCGTAGTCCTTGAAAAAGTTGAGTTAGAATCAATAGACATTGCACCGGTGCAATCAACCAAACGAGGTCGACCCAAAAAAAAGAGATCATCTAAATCTAAATTAGATTCTTCCGCACCGAAAAAATCTAAATTAATCAATGAAAAATTAAAACCAGTTGTGGTTCTTGAAAGAGTAGATTTAACTGCGTTAAAAATTGCCCATGATGCGAAACCTTTGTCCGTCAGTACTACACATTCTGATGTCAAATTGAACTTAAAGCCAGTCGTTGTAATTGATAGAGTTGATTTAAATAGCGGTCGGGTTAGTAACGTAACGTCAGCCAAAACTCTTAAACACCGAGAGGCTGTGAAACGTTATGCTACCCAGAACCCAACTATCCATAGGGACGCGGTAAAACGTTACACACAAAAAAATCCCTCGGTTCATAGGGACGCGGTTACACGATACTCTCAAAGCAATCCTTCCGTTAACAGGGACGCGGTCAAACGATACTCTCAAAACAATCCCTCCGTTCACAGGGACGCGGTAAAACGGTATTCGCAACAAAATCCGGAAGTTAATAAAGAAGCGTCACAACAATATAATGTAGTAAACAGAAATTTAGAACCCGCGTTGCGTAATTCCAATATTTTGATCGGGCAAAAACAAAACGACGACCTAGATTCACTTCAGACTCATTCTTTAAAAAAACTGTCTTTGAATGACAGTCATAGATGTCCTCAATGTCAGGCGCGAATTTTTGTTGAGGAAAAAGGTAGAGTCAAATGGTGTTGTGGTTCTGGAGCATATAATGTTCAAAATTTACCGCCGTTAACCGAAGAGTTCTATTTCCACCCAGCTTTCCTTTTAAGATCGCGAGCTTTTAATCATTTGTTTTCGTTTAGCGCATTAGGCGTTTCTCATGGTTTTCATCAACCAAATACCGGTATTTCATTCTTAAAAATTCAGGGCCGAACTTACCATCGCGTTTTTGATTTAGCTTACACCGACACAAACAATCCCATCGGTATGTATATTTATGACGAACGGGAAAGGGTAGCTGTAAGCCAAAATTTAGACATGGAGGTAGTTCGTTGCATTACCAATTTTATGCATAATGTTAGTCCGTACATAGATTGTTTTAAACGTTTAAGTCAGGAGCCTTCCGAGGAGGCACATTTGATATTTGAACCCACGTCGCGACGCTCCCATGGTAATATTTTAGGAGACATGCCAATCGGTTCGGAAATAGCCGCAATTCTGAGCACAGAACGCGAACGCTATATTCCTAAAGCTATAGTCATATGGCGCATAGGTGCTCGAAAACCGCACACTGTAGACATTTTACATCCGCTGTATGAAACTTTTCAATATCCTTTGCTGTATCCACACGGTAATCCCGGTTGGTTACCGAATAGACTCGATAACAACGGCGTAAAACTAACACAAAATAAATACGTCCGTTGTTTGTTGCTATCTGAGCCGCGGTTTTCAGAGTTGAACAGACTTTCTGAGGAATGGATAGTAGATATGTTCTGTAGAATTTCAGAGGAACGACTTAGGTACATTTTTAATATGCAGAATCATTCCTCAGATGCTGCTCTTAGATCTGCTCCCCTTCAGGAAGTAGAAAACTCAGTAGAGATAAGTAACCAGATAGCAGCAGATGAAACCATACGGGGAGAGGGCGGTGTTGTGCCGGGGCGTGTCTATCTGCCCAATACATTTACTGGAGGTCCACGGTATATGAAAACTAAATATATGGATGCGATTGCACTGGTCAATAGACTGGGCACTCCATCATACTTTTTAACGATGACATGCAATCCAAAGTGGCCCGAGATCCAACAATCTACTCCACAAGGACAAAGGCCTAATCCTTTAATTTGTGCGAGAGTTTTTAACTTGAAACTCGCACAACTTTTAAAAGACCTTAGAACTGGTGCTTGGTTTGGTAGATGTATGTATATTATGCATGTCATAGAGTTTCAAAAACGAGGACTGCCCCATGCCCACATTTGTTTTAGAATCGAAGGGGGTGGTCCCATACAAAATTTTGAAATCGATCAATTTGTAAGGGCAGATATCCCTCCTCCTTCTGAGGCAGGTGGTAGATTACGCAAGGCTGTGCTTGATCACATGATACACGGCCCATGTGGACCT
>NW_026973567.1:0-57000 GCF_963855985.1 Ostrinia nubilalis | reverse complement strand
TTGCTAAACTAGGAGGTTTTGCGTGTTGGGGAGGTGCAGGAGAGTTCGTAACAGAAGTTTCGGGGGGAGGCCCACGCGTGGGCAATTCAATAGAAGGGTGGGGTTGCTAAGCTAGGAGGTTTTGCGTGTTGGGGAGGTGCAGGAGAGTTCGTACCAGAAGTTTCGGGGGGAGGGCCACGCGTGGGCAATTCAATAGAAGGGTGGGGTTGCTAAGTTAGGAAGTTTTGCGTGTTGGGGAGGTGCAGGAGACTTCGTACCAGAAGTTTCGGGGGGAGGCCCACGCGTGGGCAATTCAATAGAAGGGTGGGGTTGCTAAGCTAGGAGGTTTTGCGTGTTGGGGAGGTGCAGGAGACTTCGTACCAGAAGTTTCGGGGGGAGGCCCACGCGTGGGCAATTCAATAGAAGGGTGGGGTTGCTAAGCTAGGAGGTTTTGCGTGTTGGGGAGGTGCAGGAGACTTCGTACCAGAAGTTTCAGGGGAGGCTAGGGGTGGGGGGCAGGTGGTGGGAGTGTGGGGTTGCAAGTAAGTGCTGAAACGGTAGGGGAAGTGGACTGATATCCTCCTACGGGAGGTCGGAAGACTGCACCGGAAGTTTCAGCGAGGGAAGGGGGCGGGGGGCAGTCTAGGTTACCTTATATTTATCTAGGTATGACCTGTCATAGAATTGTAGCCTAAAACCAAACATCTAATATTAGAATTCAATGTTTTAACATTGTTTTCGATAGAACATTTAAGAAGTTAATCAAGTTAATCAAATTAATGATTATCGATTAATGATTAACAAATTAATCATGATTATGATTACTTTTTTAATCATGATTATTTTAATCAGGATTAATTTAATCATGATTAAAATTAATCAAATTAATTAATTGATTAAAAAATTAATTGATTAGTGCCAACACTGCTCCGAACTAGTACAATCGGTCAAATGAACTAGTTCGGTCTTCTAGTACTATTAGTTCATTTTAGTACACCGATTCTATTAGGTAGATCGAACAAAAAAAGTCTTTATTCCTATGTAGTTACGGTCCAATATCGAAAAATACTCGCAACACAGTTACAGAACCGTACCCATCTCACTCGCGCTCACATGTCACGTTTCATTCTAGCAATATTAGTTAATTTTAGTACACCGATTTTTTTAATCAGATCGGACGAAAAACGTCTTTATTACTATCACCTTACAGTACAATGTCGCAAAATACTCGCAACACACTCACAGAGCCGAATCCATCTCGCTCGCGCGCGCTTGTCACCAATTTCACGTCTCGTTCACACCTATTTATTCGTGATCGGCTGTGTGAACTAAAAGACCGATTTGAACGACCAAAAAGGAATAGTTCGTTCTCGTTCACATAAAGGAATTGCTTCCTATTAGTACATAGTACATGTACTACACAAGCCTAGACAGACGCGAAGGTGCGTTTTGTGGTCGTAGCAAAATAAATTTAGTTAGTTTAAGTTTAATTTAGTTAGTCCAAAACTAGTTCTGGATACCTAATTAAAATTATGTTTCAAATGAAAATGATTATATTTAACTAGCTAAATGTTTCAAATTAAAAAGATTATATGTAATTTCGGGTATCCTTCCGTTTGGCCAAATTACTTTTCGCCAAATTTCACTTCGCAAACAACTTATCGCCAAAGTTTCATTTCCCAAATGAACTTTTAGCAAATGTACTTTTCGCAACTATTTCATTTGGTCAAATTATCATTTGGTCAAATTTTACTTGGCAAATGTTTATATAGCAAATGTTTTATTTTGCCAAATATTATATCCCAAATAATTTATTTGGTCAAATTGACACTTCACATGCTTACCCACCGTTACCCACAAATCAAAGCACAAGGCAAATGATCATGGTTTTCACAAGAATTTTATGTAAAACAAAGAGATTGCAGAAAATAGTATGGATGCGAAAGTAGGTTTTGCAGAAAATAGTAGGTTAGGTTAGGTTAGAACAGTGACCCTTAACGCGCGAAGGCGAGCGAAGCGTGCCGCGGCAGCGGCCGCCGAGCGCTAGAATCACCTCTATTGTTAATTAATCATTTAGTTTCGATAAAAATAATGAAATATGAAAATAAATTTAGAACAAATTTTATATTAACTACCCACTAAACAAAATAATAACCACAAGCTAATTTGTATTCCATTCTATGCACCAATCAAATTATTTTGTAAATAGTTTATCGTGAAATATTTTTGCCAAATGAAACATTTGGCAAAACATACTTTGCCAAACAATAATTTGCTAAACAATAATATGCCAAAAAATACATTTGCGAATTAAAAGTTTGCAATAAGTTGTTTTGCCAAATGAGAATTTGCCAAATGAAAATTTGCGAAACGTTGTTTGCCATGTGATAATTTGGGAAACGTTTTTTGGCCAAACATTAGTAATCCGTAATTTCGTTTGTCACAGATCGTCATAAATTATAGTTTATAGCCTATGTTATTCTGGGTTATAAACAATAATACTGTGAAGTTTCATCAAAATCCGTTCAGTAGTTTTTGCGTGAAAGAGTAACAAACATCTAGACATCCACACAAACTTTCGCATTTATAATATTAGTAGGATAAGTAGGATAGGATAGTAGGATATTAGTAGGAAGTAGGATGCAAGACCAAGATACTCAGGTGAGATTTTTGCTTTTTAATTCCGTACTAACTCTTCTTGTACCTACTTTTTAAGATAAAAAAAAAAAAAAACCTATACTAATGCCCGTTTTCACCATCAATAGGTACCTAATTTTTAAGTGAGGTGACACGTAAAAGGCATTTTGTTTTCATAGAGGTCACTTAAAAATTAGGAATTGATAGTGAAAACGGGCATAAGTTACTCAAATTATAAAAAGGGAAAACTAACCTTGCCTTCGTGATCTCTACTGTCTGAATTTTGAAATTATCTTCTATTTTCACGGGCTGGCTGATCATCTCCGCGTGCCGCTTCTGCAAACAGATAGTTCAAGTGGTTCAAGGCTACTCGCACCCCGCCAAGGGTGACTGTCGCGAATGAGCTCGCGTTTTCGACTGCAGTCCCCTGGTGCAATAAATCACGTATCAAGGGCGCGTTCCCCTTCCTCGACGCATATGACGGGTGAGGGGCTCATGCAAATCAATACCATGAAGCCCATAGATTTCCAAATTACTTTGAGATGCGACTCTTAACGCTAAAAATTAAATAACTACCCATAGATATTATCTAGTAGCCTCTACAAGTGCATCTACATTTTTTATGGTAATCTATTTCCTAATATGACATTAAGAAAACTGATTGCAAATTCCAAGATGCTTAATGAAAGTTCCAATATGGCTGAACAAAGTCATTATGGACAAATATAAATACGACACAAAAATGGATTTACCAACATTAGAAGATGAGTTCGCACTCGGGTATAGCTCGAGATGTTCGTGAATAAGGATAATAAGGGTTATTATATGTAATTGAAACCAAATATGTACTATTCGTTCGCTTTTAAGTTTGCCTCTGGCGATATGACGTCACTCGAAGGAAAGCGTCTATAACTTCGTCAAACTATAATTAAAATATTTATTATTATTGATAAACATTGTGTATTTGCGTAAAATAAGACACATTAATTGCGTTTAATCACTAACTAATTGCGTTTAATCGCGGTTGGGGCAGGGGACGCGCATTCCACGGACCGGGAAAGAACGCGCGAACGGGTAGTAGTATGTATTGAAAACATATTTATATTGACTTTTCTTACCTGAGTTCACGCCCATTATCCGTCTTCTATTTTTTTTTCTTAGCCGCAATATTGGCAGCTAGCCAAGACCGTTGTGTAGGTGCGTGTTAACAACCAACTGTTGATGCCTAACCGCAAAGAATAATGTCTTAGCACGTGAGAGGACAGCCACTACTGATATTATGTGACGATGAGGCTGGTGAATCAAATTATTGTTTTCACTCACTTAATTTTTACTTTTCATATAATTATAGCACCACTAAATACACCACAAAGCTAATCAATAGATTTTTAGGTATTTATTATAGCACTACATTAAGAAAACTATGATCTCGACTTTTCTAGGGTGCCTATCTGTGATTTGTGATTACAAATGGCTGCCCTCGGGATGGAAGGTGACGCGCAGGTGCGAGACAAATCAATAGATTGCATGGGCGAACATTCGCCATATTTCAAAAGTCGAGAAGATAATTTTTATAATGAATTTAGACACGATTCTATCTACATTATTTCTATCTAAATATATTATACAAGGTGGAAACGATAAGTGATCTCACTCTATTATTTCTAAACTATACAATAGTATACAAGATATCAAAAAACTAGTTACTGATCCTGTAAGTGCTCCACTAGCTCTTTCAAACGGTACCAATAATAGGTTACAGAATAAACAGGATCTGTCCGAAAATTCAATGTTTCAAGCTTCCATACATTTGTTACAGCCACATAATATTAAAAACTACACAAGATAATGTAAAACTGGTTTGTGATCCTAAAAGTGCTTCACAAGCTCCAAGCCAAGCATCCAATAACTCAATTTTTCCATCTTCCATACATTTAGTACCAACACATTCTTAGCCCTCATGGCTCACCTCTTGATATTTATAACCAAGTAAAGTCTAATACCAATGTTTTCCATGAATAATTTTAAATAATAATGCAATTTACGAGTTTATTTTAAGATAATATTATTCAATAAAAAAAATTACACTCTAATATTGTGTGGTTGGCATACATTTAGTATGGAAGCTGGAAACATTGAATTTTCGGATATATCTAGTTTATTTTGTAACCTATATTATTGGTACCTACCGTTTGAAAGAGCTTGTGAAGCACTTTCAGGATCAGTAACCAGTTTTTCGATATCTTGTATAGTTTAAGGTTCAGCCAAACCAACGCGATCGCGTGTGATCGTGTTGGTTTGGCCGAACCTTTAGAAATAATAGAGTGAGATCACTTATCGTTTCCATACTGTATAACTCCAAGGTGACTGACTGACATAGTGATCTATCAACGCACAGCCCAAACAGAGTAAATACAATACAAATGAGTAGGTTATCTTCATATAGGCACCGAGCGCGGTTTATATGTGAGCGCGCAAATACGTAGCTGCGTAGGTATGCGGCGCGCACGCACATACTGACATAATTTATCGTGGATTATTGTGGAGTCAGCGCGCACGTAATACTACAGAATACATAATAATAGCAACAGAAATTGCACTCCTTTGATCTGGATCGGATGCCAACATTTTAATGGTAATAATAATAATGCAAAATTTCCAACGCACCTTGTGCATTCGAAATCGCACCTTACGAATACGCTCACAAGAGCGCAACTTTTTTGTGTTCAGAATTTAACGGCTGCGCAGCTCAAGCGTCAGGCAAGGGTTGGTTGGGCAAAGTAAAATAAATAAAAACTTAATTTTAAGAAGCATTTATTGTATTTACGATTGGTTAACTGTAATCTAGTGGGGTTTGTATTTAGTGCCATCTTCAAAGTACTTATTAATAAACTTGTTGCGAGAATTCGAAATTGGACAAACAATTTTAAAAGGTAGGTATAGTGTCAAATGTCAAATGCGCAAATTGTCAAATTCCCAAAATGTCAAGTTTTCAAATTGTCCAGTTGTTTAGGTTTAACTAGTGGCCGCCCGCGACTTCGTACGCGTGGATCCCGTTTTACCCCCTTCATCTATCTTACGCGGTTTAGATTTTTTCATACAAATGTTTTTCCCGCTAACTCCCGTTCCCGTGCGAATTTTGCAATATCCTGTTGTAACTAAGCTTTAAGTTTACTAAGGTACCTGCATGCCAAATTTCAAGCGTCTAACTTGAGCGGTTTAGATTTTTCATACAAAAGGATTTTAAAATTATCACTTCACGGGATTTATTGCAACAATATCTATTTTAACGGTAAATAAAATATTTACCCTCCCGACGTTTCGGCTCGGTTGCACGAGTCATGGTCGCGGGCAGACAATATTATATAGCAAAAGGATTTTCCCGCTAATTCCCGTTCCCGTGAGAATTCCTAAGTATACTATAACCTGCCCAGGAGTATGAAGAATAATTGTGCCAAGTTTCGTTAAAATCCGTTGAGTAGTTTTTGTTTCTATAAGGAACATACAGACAGACAGACAGACAGACAAAAATTTTACTTATTGCATTTTTAGCATCAGTATCGATCACTAATCACCCCCTGATAGTTATTTTGAAAATATATTTCATGTACAGAATTGACCTCTCTACAGATTTATTATAAGTATATAGATAATGAAAGTCAAGTAATTAAATAAAAACAAAAATATCAATTAAAAAAAAGTAGCTCATTTAGGGTCAAATGGGCGAACTTGTATTCTTAAAATGACCTTACCTATACATACACCCACGAAGTTTGTCTAACCTTCCGCCAAACACCCTGTATAATGGACAAAAATGCTTCTACAGGAAAGTTATTGTTTTGTATTTAAATTGAGTAATGCAGTTTTGACGATTGAATAAACTATAGCGAGATCGACACCCTAGGACGTGTTTAGGCTATTATCGCTCGCTCGGGGCTCAAATTGGCCTTCTTATTTGTATTTTCTATGGCCTAAACCACTGGACGGATCGGGCTAAAATTTGGCATAGGCGCGCGAGTTCATGTCCATCGGGGCCTTACTTACTTACTTATTTACTTATACTTATACTTACTTATAAGTTGCAAAAAATATGGAATAAGTAGATAAGGTTGACCTACTTAATCTTCGGGGCCGTCCATAAATTACGTCATCGATTTTTTCAGATTTTAGACCCCCCCCCCCCCCCCCCCCCTTCAATCATCCTATCCCCCTTCTCCCAAAATTGACGTCATTACCAGTTTGACAAAATTAAAACATTGCAGATTTGAGAAAAATAGGGTATTACTGTATTTGTGTACATCTATGTTGCATTATGTATGTTTATTATGAGTTATTTTATTATTGTGTACGCGCCTTAGCCGCCTCTCACATTTGCAGTCTCACTTACTAGGTGTGCTGGAAGAAATTTCTTTTTGTACGTGAATAATAAACTATAAATAAATAAATAAGAATGATGTCAATTTCGAAACACAAATATCTATCATTTACCGTCATCCGCAGACCAACCCCCCCCCCTAATTTAGAATGACGTAATGTGTGACTGTGACGTATGGACGGCCCCTTCTATACAGGGTGGAAACGATAAGTGATCTCACTCGATTATTTCTAAACCATACAAGATATCGAAAAACTGGTTCCTGATCCTGAAAGTGCTTTACGAGCTCTTTCAAACGGCACCAATAACAGGTTACAGAATAAACTGGATCTATCCGAAAATTCAATGTTTCCGGCTTCCATACATTTGGTACAGCCTCATAATATTAAAAACTACAGAAGGTATCGTAAAACTGGTTACTGATCCTAAAAGTGCTTCACGAGCTCTATCCAACGGTATCAATATTAAGTTACAGAATAAACTGGATCTATCCAAAAATCCAATGTTTCCATCCCCCATACATTTAGTACTACCACAGTCATGGCACTCATCTCTTGATACTTGATACAACACTTTATAGCAAGTAAAGCCTAAAACTAATTTTTTCCTTGAATAATTTTAAATAAAAATGCAATTTACGAGTTTTTTTAGGTTCATTATTTAATTTTAAAAAATTACACTTAATATTGTGTGGTTGGCATACATTTAGTATGGAAGCTGGAAACATTGAATTTTCAGATACTTCCAGTTTATTCTGTAACCTGTTATTGGTACCGTTTGAAAGAGTTCGTAAAGCACTTTCAGGGTCAGTAACCAGTTTTTCGATATCTTGTATGGTTTAGAAATTATCGAGTGAGATCACTTATCGTTTCCACCCTGTATACAGGGTGTTTCTTGTAAGGTGTCAAGCCGAAGGCAGGTGATAGGTGAGGATTAGACCTATCGATTTCACCCCCATGTATGTTCTACGATTTTTCGTAGTTTAGAAGTTATCGTTAATTTTGTGATTTTTTAAAATTTTATGACCTAGTAGGCTTTAAATTTTTTTATCTTTTTTTTTGGGTCGACTTTTCTCAGATTTCTTTTTTTTGACAGATTCCCTATTAATTGCAGATTTTTGAAAAAAATAATCAACTTCCTATCTTTGATGCAAGATACAAAATTTTTGCTAGAAACATAAAAAATATGCTTTTGGCGGAACATTCTAAAATTTTCAACTTAAAAGTTAAAAAAAAAAAGAAATTCCAGAGGTCCAAAGTAATTTTAAAAACTGCAAAGTTTTCTGAACTTTCATAATAACACAAAAAAACATGTACTTAATAGGCCATTATTTTCTGTAATCGCTCCACTAAAGTGGTAAGTCGGAGATTCCGTTACATGTTTTTGACTTTCTTAGGACTAACTAATGTTTGAAATCCCCTAAGTTTACGTTACGTAAAACACATTTAGAGACAATAACTGAAAAGAACATTTTTTTATCCACAACGAGGAATCCATTTTTTTTAAACATCTGCAATTAATAGGGAATCTGTCAAAAAAAAGAAATCTGAGAAAAGTCAACCCAAAAAAATGACAAAAAAATTTAAAGCCTACTAGGTCATAAAATTTGAAAAAATCACAAAATTAACGATAACTTGAAACTTCTAAACTACGAAAAATCGTACAACACACATAGGGGTGAAATCGATAGGTCTAGTCCTCACCTATCACCTGCCTTCGGCTTGACACCTTACAAGAAACACCCTGTATATGTATAAAAATGAAACCCGTTTTCCGTTGTCACGACATAACATGAAAACGGCTTGACCGATTTGGCTGATTTTTTTTTGTAGTTTTCTAATACTCTGTACCTACAAGGTTTTTACGGAAAAAAATATAAAGAAAATCTCTACGCTAAGGCGGTACGAAGTTCGCCGGGTCAGCTAGTTGGTAATAATTATCGATATCGACATTAGCATAATTAGTTAGGTAACAGCACTACCGCATTCCTCAGGATGGACATGAACTCGCGCGCCTACTGTAGGTAGATGTTATGACGTAGGCATTCGCTAAGAAAGGATTTTACGAAACTCCACCACTAATAAAGGGGGTAAAACGGGATCCACGCGTTTGAAGTCACGGGCGGCCGCTAGTTAACATATAAAGTATGATCAAATTCTAACTTTTGTGTCTGGTTATTTTGACTTTACATGGAAAGTAGATAACGAATCTGAATTTTGCATCGTAATGTTAATGTTACTCACGTCATCTTTAACTTCGATGTGGTGGCTTTTATACCTTATCCTGCGAATAGAAAGAGGTCAAGGTTACTAAAACGCTGAGTGAGCGAACGATCCCTACTGCAGAGTCCTGGGGGTAATAAATCACTTTTCAAGGCCGTGCTCTCCCTTCTTGACGCACGGAAATGGTGCAGGGCGCATGCAAATCAATACTTTGTAACTTTATGGCATAATTATTACAAGCTTTTTATTACAAGCTTTTTTTATTATTATTACAAGCTTTATATTGACTTCACTTGTTAGTATGTGTGGGACAAATCTTGCAACTGAAATTAAGACCAGTTCTCCTCAACCGATTGAGCTGAAATTTGGTATACTTATTGTAAGTCCGATGACAATGCAATGTTATGGTACCATTGAGCTGGTCTGATGATGGAGTCAGGAGGTGGCCATAGGAACTCCTAAACGAAACGGCGGAAACTCGTCAAGTTTGGGTTCGTTGGATTCGTCTTCCTGAGCAAAATTATGACTGGTGACTTTGGTGCTAAATGATGACCAGGGCCCAGATTGAGATACAATACAACTAAAAAGTGTAAAATAAAATTATAATATTTAAAACAAGTTTATTCTGAAATGCAGTAGTACTAAAACGAAAAAAAAAATTGGAAGCAATGTTCAAAATAATTTCGAAAGCTTGTAGCGCAAACAGAAAAAAAGAACAATAGGTACATTACATTCCCAATAGTGGAATAAGCCGAAAAGGGCTGAAAAGGGAAAAAGGGCTGAAAAGTGTGCGTGTCGGGAGTTACGAGATTTTGCCTCTATGTTCTGACTGTTGCTGCATTTACTCGAAATTTAGCGAATTTTCTTAAGGAAATCATACCTAAAACTTACAGGACTTCTAAAGTATGAAATTTACAAACCATATAACATACAATCACTGTTACACATAAAACGTTTTACTATTTTTTTATACATTTTTAGGGTTCCGTACCTCAAAAGGAAAAAACGGAACCCTTATAGGATCACTTTGTTGTCTATCCGTCCGTCTGTCAAGACCCTTTATCTCAAGAACGCGTGAACGTATCAAGCTGAAATTCACATGAAATACTCAGGTCTATTGTCCCTTTAAGCTGTGAAAATATCAAACTTCTAAGACAAGCCAATCAAAAGATACAGCCGATTATGTCGATATTTTCAACAAATTTTCGACACTCGCAAAGGAATCAAAACCTACAGGATACTTCCCGTAAACTCAGAATCTTGAAATTTGGCATAAAGCATTGTCATATAATGCAAATATAGGAAAAATTGCGAAAATTACATTTTTTTAGTTATATAATATAATAAAAATATTTTAATAAAATGAAACTTACTACCTTATTTCTCACGAACGAATAAAGGTATCAAATTGAAATTTATACCAAATACCTATTGTCCCTTTAAGAAGTAAAAAAATCAAACTTCTAAGTTAACGCGATCAAAAGATACAGCAGTTTATACCGACACCTTAGACGAATTTCCGTCACACGCTAGGGAATCAAAACCTACAAGGTACTTCCTGTGAACTCAGAATCTTGAAATTCGGCACGAAGTAACGTTATATAGTACAGATAAAGGAAAAATTGCGAAAATGATAAATTTGAAGTTATATAAAATTTAAAATATTATTTTTGCTAACATGACATAAAATATTTTTTTAATAATTATAAACTTACTACCTACCCTTTTTCACATGAACGCGTAGAGATATTAAAGTTGAAATTCATATCAAACACTTCTTAAATCTAATTGCCTCTAAACTGTGAGAAATTCTAAATCAACGCAAAAATTCAAAACGCCTATAATGCAAATATAGGAAAAATAAATAAATAAAAAATAATCATACCGCATATTTTGAAATTCGCCACTACTCGCAACGGAATCAAGTAAGTAATTTGATTTAATACGTCATAAATTGTAAACCGCTACGTTTGTACGGCGGAACCCTCGGTGTGCGAGCCCGACTCGCACTTGGCCGGTTTTTTTCTTTGTTTCGGGTGTTACAATGGTTCTGTTTCGGGTGTTACGAGTATGAAAATTTAACGCGTTTTATCGATAAAATCGGTGTTTTATTAGTCTCTAGGTACTACGAAATAAGGAGTACAACAAATAAACACAAATACAGGCTGTCGCCACTCCATACAAAATAAGTTAGGTTGACTTTTGTCGTCAACATTGCAACAAAACATACAATCCTAAAAAAATTTAAAGTATCCGCTCTACATTGAATCTTAAAGATATGATAACATTTTAATTTGGTCGCATTATACGAATGAACGAAGGTCAAATTTACTGTTTTTATGTTGGTATTCTTGCGATTTGTCAATTAGTTTGTGTGCGGAGCATCTACGTATTTTCTACTAAAATTATGTTTATTACTTGTAAAGTTGTAAATTACATGATTTATGGACAATATATTTATAATGAAAAGATGTGAGACATGTGGGTGTGAAATTTTTGGCGTGAGAGTAAGTGGCGTGAGGGAAATGTACCAAATATGGCTGGTACATTTTCAGCCAAATCTTCTATACTTATAATAAATCTGTAGAGAGGTCAATTCTGTACATGAAATATATTTTCAAAATAACTATCTGGGGGTGATTAGTGATCGATACTGATGCCAAAAATGCAATCAGTAAAATTTTTGTCTGTCTGTCTGTCTGTCTGTCTGTCTGTCTGTCTGTCTGTCTGTCTGTCCGTCTGTATGTTCCTTATAGAAACAAAAACTACTTGACGGATTTTAACGAAACTTGGTACAATTATTCTTCATACTCCTGGGCAGGTTATAGTATACTTAGGAATTCCCACGGGAACAGGATTTAGCGGGAAAATCCTTTTGTATGAAAAATCTAAACCGCTTAAGTTAGACGCTTGAAATTTGGTATGTAGGTACCTTAGTAAACTTAAAGCTTAGTTACAACAAGGAATTCCCGAAATTCCCACGGGAACGGGAATTAGCGGGAAAATCCTTTTGTATGAAAAATCTAAACCGCTTAAGTTCGACGCTTAAAACTTGGCATGCAGGTACCTTAGTAAACTTAAAGCTTAGTTACAACAGGATATTGCAAAATTCCCACGGGAATGGGAGTTAGCGGGAAAAAACTTTTGTATGAAAAAATCTAAACCGCGTAAGACAGATGAAGGGGGTAAAACGGGATCCACGCGTACGAAGTCGCGGGCGGCCGCTAGTTGGAGCATAAAAGGTTGGTAAATTGACATGTTGACATCATAAATCTTAGTAGTACGTAAGTAACTTAGTAATTATACTGTTTCTACTTGGTTAAAACAGTTCATAAACATTTCATAAAATAATAATAAGTTTAACATAATAGTGTTCATCCGGTATATTTTTTAACCCTTACAATTAATTTGTCTAATTGCGATCTAAAATGACTTAAACATAATACTACTGTCTTATTTGCTGGTATTCTAAATTTTGAACTATAAATTACTGATTTAAGTTTTTTGTTGCAGCCTCCAAAGGACCGAAAATCGACCTAATCGACAGCCTGAAAATGGAAAACATAGTATTCCTGCCAAAATAGTTGACTTTCATTAAATAATCTTTACTAATATTCATAACTATTTATTTCAAAAAAGTAGGCAATATCCATTCACAGCATCATCAGAGTTGCTGTATTGAATTAAATTGCCTGCTTTTATCACTAGAGTACCTATCAAATTTTATCACTAGAGTGCCGTGTGGGGACGGCCGTAAAGAATACAATTCTCCACCGCCAACAGGAGGCGTGTCGTAAGAGGCGACAAAATCCTGTAGCACGAGATGGGCAGCAGCGTCTGCGTGCGAAACTTACAAAAAACTGCGCTCGCCAACCCGCCTGCCAAGCGTGGCGAGTATCAGCAAATCCCCTTAATGCAAAACATAACAGCGACCAGGCCCCCAGTCTCCGGTGGCCCCGCTGTTCCTGGCTACGGTAGCGGTCAGGGTAGCAGCGGGGCGGGGGGTGCTAAGAATCTCCGGAGGCGGACTGGCTACCCACACCAACGACGACTGGCCCTGGTAACCCATAATATACGCACGCTGAGGACTGACGAAAGGATCACAGAGTTGGAAGACGAACTGAGTAGGTTGCGATGGAGTATAATGGGACTATCGGAAGTCCGACGAGAGGGCGAGGACACGATCACCCTAAAATCCGGCAACCTACTCTACTACCGGGAGGGCGAACAACTGTCCCAAGGTGGTGTCGGGTTTCTCGTCCACAAGTCCCTCATTAACAACATCATCACCATCGGAAGTGTGTCGAGCAGGGTTGCTTACCTGATACTCAGAGTATCCAAAAGATACTTGCTGAAGGTAATTCAGGTATACGCACCGACCTCTACACACCCAGATGAGGAAGTAGAGGCTATGTATGAGGACATAAGTAGGGCCATACATACTACTAAAACCTACTTCAATGTTGTTATGGGGGACTTCAACGCGAAGCTGGGCATGCGAGGTGATGATGAGCTGAGAGTGGGGCAATTTGGATGTGGGCAAAGGAACCCCAGGGGGCAGAGGCTGGCCGAATTTCTGGAGAAGGAAGACCTCTTTGCGATGAACTCCTTCTTCCAGAAGCCGCCTCATAGGAAGTGGACATGGATGAGTCCCGATGGTTCTACGAAAAATGAGATTGACTTCATCATGACCACAAAGCGACGAATATTTAGTGATGTCTCCGTGATCAACAGGGTGAAAACCGGTAGTGATCACCGAATGGTCAGAGGCATACTAAATATTAACGTCAAGCTAGAAAGGTCCCGTCTGATGAAGTCTACGCTCCGACCCTACAATTCCCATATCCACTGCCCCGAGAGCTTTCAGCTCGAGTTGTCAAATCGCTTTGCATGCCTGGAAAACTGCGAGTCAGTGGATGAGATCAATAACGGGTTCGTAGAAACTGTCCAGGCGGCTGGGTTTAAATTCTTTCGACCTCGTCGTAAAGACAAGCCGCAAAAGCTCACCGACCACACCCTCAACCTCATGGCAGAACGACGTGCAATGACGCTGCAGTCCTCCGTTGACGCTACGGCATATAGGCAGCTCAATAGACAGATAAGGAAGTCCTTGCTACATGATATTCGCAACTTTAATACAAACAGTATTAAAGAGGCGATAGAGCGGAACCAAGGCTCCAAAGTGTTCGCAAGAGACAACTCTATTGGGCAAAGCCAGCTGACGAAGCTAACGACGGCGGACGGTAGTGTAACGTCAACAAAAGCCGAGGTTCTAGGTGAGATCGAGAGGTTTTATGGACAGCTATATACCTCGGTCATCAAACCCGTTGATAGCTCAACTTCAGATCCAAGAGCTAAGCTAACTCGACACTATACCGAAGATATCCCGGACATCAGCCTATACGAGATTAGGATGGCTCTCAAACAGCTAAAGAACAACAAGGCACCGGGTGATGACGGAATAACATCGGAGCTTCTGAATGCGGGTGGAACACCGATACTGAAAGTCCTTCAGAGACTCTTTAACTCCGTCTTACTCCAGGGAACTACGCCAGAGGCATGGAACAGAAGCGTGGTGGTGCTCTTCTTCAAGAAAGGTGATAAGACCTTGCTGAAGAATTACAGACCCATCTCGCTTCTGAGTCATGTCTACAAACTGTTTTCGAGAGTCATCACGAACCGTCTCGCGCGTAGGTTCGATGACTTCCAGCCTCCCGAACAAGCCGGATTCCGAAAAGGTTATAGTACCATAGACCACATCCATACGCTGCGGCAGGTTATACAGAAGACTGAGGAGTATAACTTGCCACTATGCTTGGCGTTCGTGGACTATGAGAAGGCCTTCGATTCGATTGAGACTTGGGCAGTGTTACAATCTCTCCAGCGGTGCCGTATTGACTATCGGTATATCGAGGTGCTGAAGTGCTTGTACAAAAACGCCACCATGTCGGTCCGAGTACAGGAGCAGAGCACGGGGGCGATTCCACTGCAGCGAGGCGTTAGGCAGGGAGATGTTATATCTCCGAAACTGTTCACCGCTGCATTGGAAGACGCTTTCAAACTCCTGGAATGGAAAGGATTCGGCATAAACATTAATGGCGAGTACATCACTCACCTTCGGTTTGCCGACGATATTGTAGTCATGGCAGAATCGTTGGAAGATCTTGGCACAATGCTCGAAGACCTTAATCGAGTTTCCCAACAGGTAGGCCTGAGGATGAACATGGACAAAACGAAGCTTATGTCGAATGACCATGTTACGCCCTACCCAGTTTCAGTTGGGAGCTCAATTCTCGAGATTGTCGACAAGTATGTCTACCTCGGACAAACGATCCAGCTAGGTAGGTCCAATTTCGAGAAGGAGGTCAATCGTCGAATCCAACTCGGCTGGGCAGCGTTCGGGAAACTACGCAACATCTTTTCGTCCAAAATACCTCAATGCCTGAAGACTAGAGTGTATAACCAATGTGTGTTACCAGTGATAACTTATGGCTCGGAAACGTGGCCTCTCACTATAGGCCTTATACAGAAGCTCAAAGTTGCACAGCGTGCTATGGAGAGGGCTATGCTTGGTGTTTCTTTGCGAGATCGAATCAGAAATGAGGAGATCCATAAACGAACCAAAGTCGCTGACATAGCCCGACGGATTAGCAAGCTGAAGTGGCAATGGGCAGGGCACATAGTACGCAGAACTGACGGCCGATGGGGCAGAAAGGTTCTGGAATGGAGGCCGCGTACCGGAAAACGCAGCGTGGGACGTCCACCTACAAGGTGGACCGACGACATCGTAAAGGTAGCAGGGAAGCGCTGGACGCAGACCGCTGCCAATCGATCAATATGGAAAGCATTGGGGGAGGCCTATGTTCAGCAGTGGACGTCCTATGGCTGAAATGATGATGACCTATCAAATGTTTTTGACAATAATACCGAACAAATCGATATCAAAAATCGATGTATCGATTGATGTCCAATCAAATCGTGTTCGATGTATCGATTAATGTTCAATTGGGTATGGTACCTCACTAGTTTTCTGTCATGTTGGTACCCTTGTTGGTTTCTTAGTTAGGTTGATAGAAAAAGTCAACCTAACTTTGAAAACTGCTAGTTAGGGAGTGCTGACTCTTACTATTACGTGCTCTAACACAAATAGAGCGAATTCTGGTTTGAAATTACGAAGCAACTTTTTTAAAAAATATACAAAGTTCAAGTTTAATTTTCCTCAGCATACAGATTTTTCTATTGTTTTTGGCTTGAAATAGCATTACTTTGATTTCTAATTACGATATTTATTGAAAATGTCAAACATCGAGACTTAGACTAGCAATACCTTAATTTTAGTGTTTTTTAAGTAGACATTTCAAAAAAGTCTTAAATAGAGAAATATGACTCCTTTTCCGATGCCAGCGCTAGTGGGAGGTCGAAGGACCCTCACAGTAATACTTTTTGACTTCTTCAAGCAATATACACACATTATCGACATATAAATAAAAATGTAATACCCGAAACGTTTCGGGTGTTACAGTTTTTAATCAAGAAAAAAACATACTAAATTAGTATCATGCTTAGATATTAGTTAGTATTTGAAATCATTACTACCATGACCTTACTTTTACCAAATATTGTTACCCTAATCTATGTGTAAGGTACAATAATAAAACAAATACCTGTTTTTTTGTTTCGGGTGTTACATCGCCGAAGTAACAAGAAAACACACTTAACACTTGATGATTATCAATTTTTTTGGGACTATGACGCTACCTACCAATACTATGATAAATAATCCTCAAATCATATAGTGGCAAAACGGTTCACAGATTGATAGTTTTTTTTTTAAATCGTATTACCAATAAAATTGATCATTCAGACAGTTGACTTAAGTATAGACTTTGAAGACTAATAACTTAAAAATTACCTACTTGTTTCTTTCTGTTTTTTTTTTGTTGCACATTATAATTTGGAATGTTTACTTTCAAAATTCATTAGATTTAATGCGAAAAGAACATATTTAATTTTTCACCCTCGGTAACATTTGTCATGGAATGATCCTATGATTTTTTTACAATAAAGGAAAAAAAATAATCTTAAAAAACTATGAATTTTGACCACTAGAGATGAATAATATTCATTACCTTTGAGAAAATTCCTATAATTTTCTAAGATTAGCTAGCGTTCTGAGACAAACCCCCTTACTAATAAAAAGTTACACAGTTGTTGAACACTGTTGTAAAATGACTTTTCCATACTAAACGTTACTTTAAAACACTGTTGTTCAACGAGCGTGTAAGTTTTAGTAAGGGGGAAAGAGTCTAGGCGTTGCGTATAAGAAAAAATTGGCAAAATGCTTTATTTCTTACCTGGTTCACTATTTTTACTTCCTTATCTTAGCCCTCTTGCACATTTTGCAGAAACAATTGTGTCTAGAACTGCACTTTAAATAAACTTTAGAGAGGCTCTAGACATCATACAATTGCCGATCAATGCGATTGAATTGGTCACTTGTCTAATTCTGACTGTCTAAACCAGTGGTTCTTAACCTTTATGTCACGATCGAGGGACCATTTTACCAAATTTCTGTCTTGTCAGGGACCACTATTTTTTTCAAAATCCTATGAAAGGTTGATTTCTCGCCCATTGTGCACCGTTTGCGTAAATCGACTCATCACGTCACGTCACATGTTTATTATGATGTCTTCGTGGACCACTTGGAATGCCTCCAGGGACCACCAGTGGTCCGCGGACCACCGGTTAAGAACCACTGATCTAACCAAATGAATCACTAAACACATAAAAACTCATAAAACTCTCATTTATTTCTGCAAATAGGCTTTAACCCTTATTCAAATAAAGGTATTACGTATTACCACTTCGTTTACTTTTAAAAAAAGGATCCTAATTTTCGATATGGTAATACTTAAAGATATCGTGGTCACTTATTTATATGTATTTTTAAATATATTTTTTTACTTATCTATGCCATCTTACAACTTTTCAGTCATTTGTCACTGTCAGGTAATGTCAAAGTCATCCAAACGGTTTTGGTGTGAAAAATTTCAAGTTCTTAGCGCGCGTTTTTGGTATTTTTGAAACTTTGTTCAACGAAAATTTTGATTTAGATTTTTCATACAAAAGGATTTTCCCGCTAATTCCCGTTCCCGTGGGAATTCCTAAGTATACTATAACCTGCCCAGGAGTACGAAGAATAATTTTACCAAATTTCGTTAAAATCCGTCGAGTAGGTAGTTTTTGTTTCTATAAGGAACATGCAGACAGACAGACAGACAGACAGACAGACAAAAATTTTACTGATTGCATTTTTGGCATCAGTATCGATCACTAACCCTTACACGCTTATAACTATTCCAAACCATAAAATTATAATAAAATATATCTATTTGTTTTAGTCTAATTTAACATAAAAGTAGTACAGAAAATATAAGTGCTATGTATTTCAGTGTTTTTCAGTCGGGGACACATATGTCCCTATATGCGTCAAGGTATACATTGCCTCATATATTGAAAATAGAATACTTCGACGCTTTTATTGCAAAATAAATACAAATCACACTAAAACTACACATCAAATTTAATCAATAAGCTAATTTTTAATATTTATAATAAGACATTTAAAATAGATAGCATCATATCTTACGTATTTTTATGTCTGATCCTCATCTCATCATAGACCTCTTTCTTGAAGTTAGACCTACCTAACTAGACTGTTTGTTTCAAGAACAACTTTGAGTGTTGAGTCTCCAGCGTTCAGAGGAGTGCGTGTAACACGGATATTTGACATATTTTTTTCGTTTTGTCCATGTTTATTTTGAATCCCATTTATTGAGAGCCTCTGCTGAGGCCATAGAGCATTGATTCTAGGTCTCCCAAGGTCTCAGCCGTGCCGTGACTACAATCGTTGAATCTTACTGGGGGGGACAGCATCCGAGAGGCTTCGCGACTTCTTCTTATCCAAAATACCGCAGTGTCTGAAAACCTTGGACTGAAAGTCTTTGACCAATGTGTGTTGGCTTGGCGGCGATGACGTACGGAACGGAGACGTGTTCCTTTACTATGGGCCTTATGAGAAGGCTCAAAGCCACCCAAAGGGTGATGAGGAAGTCCGCAGAAGACTCAAAATAACAGACATAGCCCGCATAATTACCAAACTTTCGCGGCAATGGGCAGGGCACATAGCTAGCAGAAGTGATCGAGAAAATTTCTCGAGTGGCGCCCATGGATAGGAAGACGCAGTGTGTCAGGCCTCATGTTCCTTTTGCTGCTCATATACATTCATGTATACGGGCAGCACAGGAACAATTGTTGTGGAAATCATCAGGGAAGCCTCTGTCCAGCAGTAGACACCCTTTCAAGGAGAAAACCATCTTCGTTGTCACTATTGTCAGTTATCATGACTTCTAAATTTCGTCTTTCCTGAGTGAAATTTCTTCAAGTCGATTTGATGGCAAATGATTTACAAAAAAAATGTATGAATTATAAATAAAACATAAATAAACATATAAATTATAACGAGGCAAACAATATCCTTAGTAAGAACCAAGTTGCCTTTGACGCAGATAGGGACACCCGTGTCCCAATACATATTTTTACATAATATTCATTATGCATACGAAGAAAATCAAAAATATGTAATAAAACGCTAATTATACTTATTAGTGAATGTAAATCGGAAGAAAAATAATGGCCAAAAAGCTGCTAAGTAATATTAAAATATTTTTTAATTTTGACGTCTAACGAATTTTTTTTTTTACGTTTTGTGGCAGTATTTTTTTACACAAAGAATCGTGTTTTTAATTATTTATAGCGCATAAACATAAAAGATAATAATAAAATTTAAGAATATTAAACTACAAAGGGTTTAACTTAACTAGTATTACTGTAAATCGTAAAAACTATGCGGGGACAAATGTGTCCCATATGCGTGAAAGGGCTAATCACCCCCTGATAGTTATTTTGAAAATATATTTCATGTACAGAATTGACCTCTCTACAGATTTATTATAAGTATATAGATATATAGATTTAGTCATTTTAAAGAAGTGGTAAATAGTTTACCACTGTCCGATCCCGTCTTGACGAAAGTTTGATGATATATAAAAAAAACCGGCCAAGTGCGAGTCGGACTCGCACACCGAGGGTTCCGCCGTACAAACGTAGCGGTTTACAATTTATGACGTATTAAATCAAATTATATACTAGATATCGTAGTAGTCTTTAAGTTTTGATTCCGTTGCGAGTAGTGGCGAATTTCAAAATATGCGGTATGATTATAGGTAGGTAGGTACCTACCTCAGCGTTTAGAATTTTTCACAGTTTAGAGGCAATTAGATTTAAGAAGTGTTTGATATGAATTTCAACTTTAATATCTCTACGCGTTCATGTGAAAAAGGGTAGGTAGTAAGCTTATAATAATAAAAAAAATATTTTATGTCATGTAAGCAAAAATAATATGTATTTTAATATTTTATGTAACTTCAAATTTATCATTTTCGAAATTTTTCCTTTATCTGTACTATATAACGTTGCTTCGAGCCGAATTTCAAGATTCTGAGTTCACGGGAAGTACCTTGTAGGTTTTGATTCCCTAGCGTGTGACGGAAATTCGTCTAAGGTGTCGGTATAAACTGCTGTATCTTTTGATCGCGTTAACTTAGAAGTTTGATTTTTTCACTGCTTAAAGGGACAATAGACCTAGGTATTTGGTATAAATTTCAATTTGATACCTTTATTCGTTCGTGAGAAATAAGGTAGTAAGTTTCATTTTATTAAAATATTTTTATTATTTTATATAACTAAAAAATGTGATTTTCGCAATTTTTCCTATATTTGCATTATATGACAATGCTTCATGCCAAATTTCAAGATTCTAAGTTTACGGGAAGTATCCTGTAGGTTTTGATTTATTTGCGAGTGTCGAAAATTTGTTGAAAATATCGACATAATCGGCTGTATCTTTTGATTGGCTTGGCTTAGAAGTTTGATATTTTCACAGCTTAAAGGGACAATAGACCTGAGTATTTCATGTGAATTTGAGCTTGATACGTCCACGCGTTCTTGAGATAAAGGGTCTTGACAGACAGACAGACGGACAACAAAGTGATCCTATAAGGGTTCCGTTTTTTTGAGGTACGGAACCCTAAAAACTGTTGTTTTTTGTATATGTGTTACAGGAAATGTATGAATTCTAGGAATTGTCTACTATTCCTAGGAAATGTATACAATTCCGAAGCTATTTAGGAAATGTATAAAATATTGCTTCAGATTTTTTTTAATACGCACATATCCTAGGAAATGTATACTTTTCCTAGGAATTTTATAGAATTCCAATATTGTATTAGGAAATGTATAAAACTAAGCGGCACTAGCGCGGTCGCGTGATCGGGTGCCCCTCGGTACGCCTAAAATTTCAATTAGCCAAACCACATTGGCCGATTTTAACTCCCAATTATTATTGTTTAGCCTGACAGTTGTTTTCGCACTATTATACTTACTTATTAAAAAATATTTGCCTAAAATTTATTGGCATACCTTTCTCTCGGCATCACGCATATTACGCTGAAGTATTGGAAATCCCTAATTTTAACATCTCTTTTATTAAACTATTATTGGCATGAAGGTTTTAGTATTCCTGTAGCTGGATAACAAAATCTCCGTTAGGTTAGGTTAGACTTGCTACCTTACACATACACAGCTGCCGCGGTAGCGGCCGCCGAGCGCTATTTAAGTTTCGGAGAAAAAAAAGTGGCGTAATAAAAATCATTTTGTATAAAAAAAATTTAGGCTTAAAATTTGTGTGCCATAGACTATAGACAATTAGGCGTACAAAAAATTATCGTCGTAATCGAATGATACAATACCCTCCTCTTGCACCGCATGTCCACGCGTATTCATTGAAATCTTAAATATTACATTTCCGATTGCTGTTTAGGAAATTTCTTAGGAAATGTGTCTAATATAATTTACATCACACATTTCCGGGTGATTTTAGGAATTATACACAATTCCTACGAATTCTATACAATGACGGATTTCATACATTTCCTGTAACATATGCATAAAACTAAATAAATATTTGGAGAAATTTTAAGTTATTTTGATAACTATTTACGTAACGTTTTGACGTTACGTAATTAGTGAATGAGGATCAGTACTGTTGTAGAAAATGCAATAAAACTAGTATCTACGTTAATCTTTAAGACATAAGAAAGATATATCTTTTTGAATTATCCAAATCGGACCATTACTTACGAAGATATTAAGTAATAAACATAGGCCGTTTTTGCCGCTAAAAGTCAACGTACGCAGGGCCGCGTGACGTCACCATATCCGAATCAAGCGCAGCCGGCGTACTATTGGGATGGAAAATATTTTTTTCCAGCTAAACTATCAGTTTTAGAAAAAAACTTTTAATAACATTTATTCATTAAAATAAAGTAACCCATCGATCAGTAATTTTTAAAAATAAAAATTGTGAAAAATAAGTATCGCTATGTCCAAAGACCACATTTTCATAGGATTCGATGGAATGCGGAGACTCGGTTTGGGTGAGTGTAACTTTATGATTGTTTGTATTGAACATAATATGAGTGCTAATAACCAGTTTCTGGCCTAGGGGGGGCTGGGGGGGGGGATAAGTAATACCCAGCTTTTAGCCTGGGGGAGAGGCAAGCCATACCCAGCTTCTGGCCTTGGTGGGAGGGGGAGGGGGGGAGAGGCAAGTCATACCCAGTTTCTGGGTTTCTGGCCGGGGGGGGGGGGGGGGGGGTTAGTCATACCCATCTTCTGGCCGAGGGGGAGTCATACCTAGCTTATGCTTATGGACTGGGGGGAGGGGCTAGCCTTACCCAGCTTTTGGCCTGAGGGGAGGGGGGGATCAAGTCATAACCAGTTTCTGGTTCTGGCCTAGGGGGGGGGGGGGGGTAAGTCATACCCAGTTTCTGGCCTGGGAGGGGGGGTAAATCAATCATACCCAACTTCTGGCCGAGGGGGGAGTCATGCCCAGTTTATGACCTGGGGAGAGGAGGGGGGCGGGGGAGTCATACCCAGCTTCTAGGCTAAGATTATACAGTGTGTCCGGGCATGTAGTGATCAAACTTTAAGGGCGTAATCTATGGACAATTTTATCGGTGAAAATACTTTAAATTTAGGGCTTGACCTATTTCTCGCATATTTACAAGGATTTAAGTTTTTAATTTTAAGTTTTCACCTCTTCCTTCAAAAACAAGTGATAGCGTGGGTAACCTAAAATTAATAAGCAAATATTTTATATCATGCGATAGCCAATAAAATTATCTTCTAGTAGAAGTAGAAAACAGACACAAGTTTCATACATGTTAAGGGAGTAAGAATGGATTTAATTAGAAAAAAAAATGACTTTTTTCACTTAATTTTCAGTTATTTTCCAACACAAGAAAAACCAGGTCGTTAAGGTATGTTTTATTTGCATTGTATTATTAGTATTTGAGCCATTCTACAAAACGAATGTAAATTCATTAGTCTACGTCTATTAGTTTCGACGTAATTGTTGAACAGAGATACCCATTCCCAGCGGTTTCCATAGTAATCGGAATAGGTTGTGTGATTCGTTCAGGCAGTGCATTTTCGCATGTCGCGTGCGCTATGGAAACCGCTGGGAAGGGGTATCTTTGTTCAACAATTACGTCGAAACTAATAGACGTAGACTAATAAATTTACATTCGTTTTGTAGAATAGCTCAAATACTAATAATACAATGCAAATAAAACATACCTTTACGACCTGGTTTTTCTTGTGTTGGGAAATAACTGAAAAAGATGTGAAAAAAATCATGTTTATTTCTAATTAAATCCATTCTTACACCCTTAAAATGTATGAAACTAGTATCTGTTTTCTACTTCTACTAATAGATAATTTTATTGGCTATCGCATGATATAAAATTTTTGCTTATTAATGTTAAACTACCCACGCTATCACTTGTTTTTGAAGGAAGAGGTGAAAACTTAAAATTAAAAACTTAAATCCTTGTAAATATGCGAGAAATGGGTCAAGCCCTAAATTTAAAGTATTTTTACCGATAAAATTGTCCATAGATTACGCCCTTAAAGTTTGATCACTACATGCCCGGACACACTGTATAATTTCCAGGAGGGAGCAGCTGTCCTTTCCTGCAGCAGCTGGCCCGCCCATGGGAACGGCGAATAGATAGGTAGGTACGTAGGTTAAACTCAGAAAAACTAAATAACAGGTAGGTATTGCGTGTACATCGAAATGATCTTCATAGCAATGTCTTGCTTGTTGCCTAGGCAGAGTGTATCTGCCTCAGCTATACCTTATTGTTAACTTTAAAGGCCAATGTATAACCCACTTAATTTTAAGCTGCATGTGTCAAACAAGGCTGTATGTTTCTTTAATAAAGATAAATAAATAAACAAATAAAATAAAGAAGTAAATAAATTAATACTTATACATTTTTATATTTTTCTTGGAAGAAGATATGACTAACAACACTTATGAACACTTTATTTGAATAAATCGCCAAATATACCACGGCTAAGGCAATTTCTATTTTTAAAAATTACCTATCGATAGCTTACTTTATTCTGATGAATAAATGTCATTACAAGTTTTTCTCTAAAACTGACAGTTTGGCTAGAAAAAAATATTTTCTATCCACGCAGTACGCCGGCAGCGTTCGGATCGGATATAGTGACGTCATCGTTCCCGCGCCGGGCGGTCAGTGAACTTTTTTAGTAATTTGGCCATAACTTCGTCAATTTTTGTCGTAGAACAAAAATTGAGGATGTAAATAAAAAAATAATAAAATAATAATATACATATAATAATATACAGGGTGTTAGGTAAATGGGTATATGAGCCGACACTAGCCCATGTTAACATGGTCATATAAATGGTATGGTGAAGTCAGAAATTTGATATCATCATTTTTTTTTTTTTAATTTTCATACAAATCGGATTTTATAAAATTTATTTTGTATGAAAATTAAAATAATTAAAATGATGATATCAAATTTCTGACTTCACCATACCATTTATATGACCATGTTAACATGGGCTAGTGTCGGCTCATAATAATATACCCATTTACCTAACACCCTGTATATAATAAAAAAATTAAAAACTGTATATTAAGGATTTCTTAGCTCTATAAATCTGCATTCACAGCTAAAAATCGAAATGATCCTCATTGTTAGTTTCAGACTCAAGGTAAGCATAATATTGATAAATATTTTTTTTATAAAAACAATAAATTTATTTGATTCCCAAAATATTTAATAAAATATAGGTAGAACCAACAGGAAGTCACTAGTCAAGAACCAAAAATAAACCAAAACGGACAATGGTAACTATTTTACCACCAAAATTTAATAATTTGTAGTCATGAATAGATAGTGGTAACGGGACTATTCCCACCTCTCGTTCCCACCACTGCAACTCCTGTGTAGCCAGGATCTACAGCTTGACCGCCACAAAAACCCAACCAATGAAGGTCAAGTTTGTCCCGGGGGAAAGTTAAACTGTCATTGGACCCGCAACGAAATTAATCAGAAGAACATAAGAGAAGTTCGAAATTAAGGTTCGACTTCCCTCCATTGCAAAGCGGATGACAGGTGACAAAGGTTTAAAACCTTTAAGAAAAGATTATGCACCACGGACAATAAATTAAATTAAGGGGGCCTATCTTATTTATGAGCAATAAGCAACTACCTGCCAATAATATTTTTCACAAAATCGCTTAAAAGCACGAAAATTTTTCCTTGTCGCGATAAGATCGGTGTAATAAATTGCGGAAACAGATGTGTGACAGATGTATGTTGTATTGAATTAAGCATTATATCACGTTCATGTTTCCAAAGATCACACTCCCACAAGATATGATGGGCAGACTGCTCATGACTGACATCATCAGTGGAACACTCGCAAAAAGGAGACGGAACTAGTTTGAATTCGTGAAGTTTATGTTTAAAGTTGCCATGTCCCGTGAGGAACTGCGACGAGCAATGGTCGATTTCTAACCATCGCCTAGTTCGTTCGCGTACATTCGGGAAGAATTTATACAGAGTGGAATTTTGTAATGCCACCTGGAGGGAAAGTACTCTTAATACTGTAGATAGAAAATTTTACTGAAAGAAAACATTTCTTTATTTTTGAAAAGAAAGAGAACTGCATTCAAAGATTTTCGATTTTTTTTCGAAAATTCACTACCATACCATACAATTTTCTGCAACATAATTAGAATAATTTAAGATTTCATGGTTTTCCTTTCATTTGATTTATGAAGTTTGTTAGAGAGATTTCATCCTTATACTTAACCCTAACGATCGATGTAATAAAAATACAGGGTGTAATTTTTAACAGGTTTTAGTTGGTTCGATTCCCGGGTGTGGCAAGCAAATTTTTGGAAATCTTTGAATACAGTTCTATTTCTTTTCAAAATTATAGGAATGTTTTCTTTGAGAAAATTTTTCTATCTACAATATTAAGAGTACTTTCCCTCCAGGTGGCATTACAAAATTCCACCCAGTATAAGTGACGTTCTTTGACTGACGTATCCCATCTTTTTTGCCATTCATTAAGTAATTCTTCTTCAACGACTTCTCGGGAATCAAATTGGTATAATGGAATGGATAGTGGTAAATTATTTACCATCCAAAAAACTACCCCTTCCCTTATTTTTTTATAAATTTTGATCAAAAATATGAAATAAGAGACCCACAATTACCCAAAATCCACTTTAACCACAGAATAAGTAATAGTACAGGTACAGAAGGATTACTCCGCAAGACGATTTAAATAAATGCGAGTCTTGCTACGACGCGATACAGTGGAATTCAGCTCGCACAGCACTACCTACCTACAATTTTATTCACCTACAAGTTTTGTCTCTTTCTATCGCGTGCCTCTGAACTCTTCTTACGCTGTTAGGGTTGCTGTCTAGTAGTGTCTAGTAAAAAAATTAATTAATCTACTTATTTGTAATGAGGTAAGTACGTATGTAGGTAAGTACGCATTCATTATGGAAAACCTTGGGAGAGGCCTTTGTCCAGCAGTGGACGTCATTTATTTTGGCTGAAACGAACGAACGCATTCTGAGCAATAGTCATGGTAGGTTAGGTTCCTATACTATCCTAAGAATTATTGATTACCTACATGGTCAACATACCTTTCAGCATCTTTGGGAAGCGAAAAAAAAAGATAAATCCGGTAGATTTCTTTTCGAATTTAAACACCCGAACGCCGCACAATAATATTTCTTTCTCTTTATGTCCATTTTTAAATAATACTTCGATCATAGAATTAGGTACTACAACGCACGCCAGCGTCCTGCTGACGGGCACGCGCGTGACACTCGACTGATATAATACCCGCCGGCGGGGCGCTTCGCTGTAGGTAATTATCGAATGTACCGCGCGGAGTGAGCCAGGCCTGCTTTAACTTTGTAAAAAAAATGCATACCAGCTCGCATTTGAATAAGGGTTAAAAAAGCACTCTTACACGTCCCAGTATTAACCCTACCACTGCTTTAGGACAATAAATGGGCCAGTGCTGAGAAGAAGCAGCACAAGAAACTCAGTCACTATTGTCAGCCTCTTTTTCAAAGGTTTACAGACTTTAAAATATATGTCGCAGTAAGATAGATATATCTTCTTGTCTTTCCGTTCTATACATAGCCAGAACGCAAGGGTGTGAAACTAATCGAGTATAGTTTGGAAATGACTTTTTTTACTAAGCTCCTCCAAACTATACACGACCAGTACGCATATGCTGCGTAGTACTGCTCGCGTATACTTTGTAGTGACTTAGGTCAATTATCTTGCTCCAAAATATACATCGCCAGTACGCATACGGACTAATCATGTATGTACTGTAATAAGTGCGTGATTACAATTTATACGCGAGTAGTTGCATGCTAGTCATTTTTACTTATTGACTTCTCTTTCTATAACATATTAATTCATATCTGCGAGTAGTAAGTTTTTGAGAGTTCTCGCTCATTCCAGCGAGAAACTCTCAAAAACATTTATTCAAGGATCACTCAAAATAATTTCATTTTCGTTCATTCTATTTGAAACTGGATGGCTATAATTTCAAACGTAAAATGTTATGATGTGATCATTTTATAATCAGTTTGATAAAATCCACGAATCACGACGGTCATATTAAATATCAAAATATGAAGTTTCTGAAACAAAAACAATCGCTTAAGTAAGATTGTGTTTGTCCTACCACAATAAATGAGCAAAAGCGACATGGAAACTTATTACCAAACTCTATACGCAGTATTGTTTGCGGCCCATCAAATTGTGGAAAGACTAATTTGGTAATAAGTTTATTATTGCACGAGAATGGTCCGAGATTTCGTAATCTCTATGTTTATTCAAAATCTTTATATCAACCCAAATACATACTTTTAGAAAAAGTTATGGATATGGTGGCTGGTACGTCTTACAACAAATATAATCATAACAGTGAGATTTTAAGTCCACACGAAGCTTTACCAGACTCAATTATTATATTTGATGATGTTGCGTGTGAAAATCAAAATAATATCCGTGACTATTTCGCTATGGGACGTCATAAGAACATTGATTGTTTTTATATTAATCAAACTTATACTAAAGTGCCTAAACAATTAGTAAGAGACAATTCTAACCTGTTAATATTATTTAAACAAGATGACATAAACTTGAGACACGTGTACGATGAACATGTGGGGTCCGACATGTCATGGAATCAATTTCGCGAAATGTGCTCAACTGTGTGGCGTAATCCTTTTAATTACGTTGTTATAAATAAAGACTGTGAACGAAATAAAGGATGTTATAGAATGTCATTTGATACATTCATAGTACTTGACTAACGTTCATATGGATGTTAAATTGATAATGAATCAGTTTCATTTGTGATTTCGTGCTGAGTGGAAATAAACCCTGAAATGGAACGAAATTTAAAAAAACAAATCGTCAAATACGCAGCGGCTGTGAAAAGTAAAGTCGATAAGATTAAAGATAAAAAAACTTCAAATGACATGGCTTTAGAAACAATTTTTAAGCCTATTGTTGACCCTCTTACTCAATTAACAAACAGAACTACGATACGATACGATACGATAGTGCCGACCCAGCCAGGACGAGGCCTGTCCCGGTCAAACCGGTATACCAGGGGGCACGATTTTAAGGAAAGACACGCTCTGGGATGGGAGAGGACGGCCGACTAGCCGCTGCGTCTTTTAAACCGCAACCGGTCGACCACAACCAAGTAGATATGCATCCTGAGCCTGGTCTAGGAAAATAGGTAAAGACGGGTTATCGTTGATAGGACTGAGCGTTGATGCGATGAGATGGGCGGTCTGGCCTTTGATGAGATGGCTTTGGTTGTTCTTGGTTCATATACTGCTGCTAGACTAGCCTCGTTGTTCTCTTGATGTCTGCGGTACTAAGTCTCTGTATCTTCCAGATTAATTATTTCTTCTACTTCTTTTCTTAGTGTCGTTGGAAGGACTAAATGCGTGGTGCGATGAGATGGGCGGTCTAGCCTTTGGTGAGGGAGGTGGCTTGTTTATTCTTTGTTCTCGTACTAGGTACTGCTGGACTAACTGCATTGTTCTCCCAATTGTATCGTCTTATTTTCTGCCTATATATTCCTCCAGGTAAAACATTTCTTGTATTTCTTTTCTTTAGCTTAATCTGGCTTTTAGTGAGACGGCTTGGTTATTCTTAGTTCTTGTACTGCTACAAGACTAGCATCATTGTTCTTCCGATTTTATGCTTCTTTTCTTGATATTGGTGGTCGGACTGAGCGTTGATGCAATGCGATGGGCGGTCTGGCTTTTGTTGAGGCGGCTTGGTTTTTCTTAGTTCTACTGCTACAAGACTAACTTCATTGTTTTTCCAATTTTATGCTACTTTTCTTGATATCGTTGGTAGGACTGAGCGTTTCTGTGATGAGACCGGCGGTCTGGCCTTTGGTGAGATGTCTTGGTACTTGTACTGCTGCTAGGCTATCTTCATTTTTCTCCTGAGGTCTGTGTTAGGTAGGTACCTACTGAGTTTTTGACGTTTTCTTTGTTTGCATGTTCCGGGTCAGATATTTCTTATGCTTCATTTCTTTGTCATAATTGAGTTAACTCTTTTCTATTTCTTGGATAGTAGATGTTTAAATTTTAGTTCCATTTATCCACAACCTCTGAAAATCTTGACACTTATGTTTTTTTTTTTTTTAATAATTACTACGGCGATAACTGTGGTTTTGGGTTTTTGTCGTCTTCTTTGTTGTCTGTTTTCCCTGAGTCGAATATTTCTTATTATTATTTTTTGCCTTGGGCTAAATAAATCTTCTCTCTTCGATTATTTGATTTGTTTGCACTTTTGACTATTCAGTCGATATATGCGGTTCTGTGTTTTTGTCGTCTTTTTCGCTGTCTTTTGACATTATTTTTCCATATCTAGTGTTTCTTGTGCTGCTTTTCTTATTTATTTTTATGGTGGGTTAATTTAGTCTTCTCTTTTTCGTTTCTTGGATTGTGCTTGATGCGGTAAGCGGACGGCGGGCTACTAAAAACGGCATTTTTAGGAGCGCGTTCATATTTTCAACCGACTTCAAAAAAAAAAAGGAGGAGGTTCTCAATTCGACCCGTATGTTTTTTTTTTTTTTTTCTATGTTTGTTACGCGATAACTCCGCCAATTATGAACCGATTTGAACAAATCTTTTTTCGGCGTATAGGTAATACCTCAAGGGTGGTCCCATTTAAATTTAATAATAGAAAAAACAACCCCCAAGGGTGGAAAATTGGGGATGAACTTTTTTATACGCAATATCTCCGCCGATTATAAATCAATTTGAACGATTATTTTTTTGTTGAATAGGTATTATCAAAAGGGTGGTTTCATGCGAATTTGAAGAAAATATTTCACCCCCAAGGGTGGAAAATTGGGGTTGAACTTTTTTATACGCAATATTTTTAATTTTTAGTTTTTTTTTTGTGTTCACGCATTTGAAGTCGGTTTTATTTTTTAAAAAAGTTAATTATCCTAACATTAAACGGTTCGCCTTGGTGTAATCTAATATGATTTTTTTTAGTTCAATGATCTTTATGCAGGGTGATTGTTACATTGGGTTTCTTCCATCGTTTCCATTAGGTTTTTATTTCTTCACTGTTTCGTTGATTTTTTTCGGTGGATATTTTTTATTTCTTTTAGTACTTAAATTATTTTCCGATGTCTTCAAGTTATCCATGATATTGTCCTCTCGAGGCAAAAGACATTGCTAACTGCCTCGTTGGATTAGGTTTTTATGCTCTTGATGAAAGTATGTATTCTCATTGAAAAAAATCTTATTAGATTCAAATTTTCTGGTTGAAATCCGTTTTCCGACAAGGTTGCAGCAGAGCTTGTTGAGCTGTATGTGTACACTGTAGGTTAAATTGCTTTCGATCTGAAGTTTCTTATTGGAATACGTAGTTACTGCAATCGATTTGAATATTTTGTGGTTCCTATAGGATTTCGTTATTAAATGGTCAATGGCATGGTTTTGGTTCCAGTTTTTGAGTTTTCTTGCTATTAAATGAGTTTTTTAGGCGGAGTATATCTCTTCTGTCTATGATGAAGACCCCTTGCAAAATTCCTTGACTTCTCAGTGCATTTAAGTCTCTTAAAACTGTAGTATGTTCGGTTACTCTTTCAATTTTCCGATTCCGGTAAGCTGATGTTCTATCTGATAGTATTTATCTACGCATGTGTAAATATGGCAGTAAATCCTGATTCTTTTAGGCTCAAAATTTCTTAGATGATTTTCCAGGTACCTGGTCTGCTCTTTGATTGGTGATTCACTTGTTTCATCCACTAGGTATATTTTTCTCGTTAAAATGTACAAGATCTTGTCTGGCCACTTTTTGATCAAGTCTGGGATACATAGGTTCATTGATTTGGTAAGTTCTTTCCAATGATATTATATAAAAACAAAACTAGCTTTGGTCGCCCGCTACGCGGGCTACAAAAGCTAGATCTGCGATGCTGGCCGCTCCGGGCTTCGCCCTACGCGGCGCTCGGCCTGCGGCCTCGCATTCGGAGCTCGGCCTTCGGCCTCGCAAAAATTACAGCGGGTGTTTATTGTCTGTCACTGTGCTCTTGTGCTTTTTTGACGCAACACAAGTAAATCTATGGGTACTGTGGGGATTTGAACCATCGCTCGGCCTTCGGCCTCGCCTTTCTGTCTGTCACTGGGCTCTAGTCCTTTTTCGACGCATTAAAAATAAATCTATGGCGACTCACAGGCTTTAAACTATCGCTCGGCCTTCGGCCTCGCCTTTTTCTACGTTAGCTAAGCCCCCCTGCATACAATTTGTATGGAGAATTTAGTCCCTTTAGGAAAACGGGTGAACGCTTGGCGGCCATCTTGGATTTCCAAAATTTTGCATTTTTTCCTTAATCTGGACAATTTTCCGCGCCGAACCCCATTTTTACTTTTTTTCTAACTTCACCCAGTCCCGTGAAACAATTCCTTAAAACCACCCAAGTCCCAAAATTTTGAGATCCCCTAACTCTCAGTGTTGCCAGGTGATCGAGATGAAAATGGTCAAATGTCATTAGTTTGACCTATTTGCAGGAGGCGTCATCCAAATTTCTGACCGAAAGTCGTTATTTCCATTTTTTACATTTTTGGACCAAAACTCTCAAAGTAAGGCAACACTGGAAATTTTAGTTTTCCCAAACGATACTCCTTGACAAACTACGTAATCGCCCCATACAACTCGACTTTCCCAAATGTTGCCAACTGCCCGAAAAATGCATTTGAAAAATCAGCAATCTTAAACTTTTTACAAAATGGCCGCTCACTCGGTCGCCATCTTGATTTTCTGACATTTCGGATTTTTCCCATAATCTGGGTCGTATAACCGACCAAACGCCATTTTCAGATTTTCCCTGCCATATCTCCTTCTGTCCGTCCTTAACTTTAAAGACACCCATGTCGAAAAAAATACTTTTCCCCGTAGCTCCCAGTGTTGCCAGGTGATCGAGATGAAAATGGTCAAATGTCATTTGCACGACTCCTTTGCAGGAGGCGTCATCCAAATTTTTGACCGGAAGTCGTTATTTCTACTTTCGACATTTTTGGACCAAATCTCCTAAGGTATGGCAACACTGGAGAAATTTCTTAACCCAAGCGAAACCTCTCATCAAGACACACAACCGCCTCATACAACTCGACTTTCCAAAGTGTTGCCATGTACTCGAAAAATGAATTCCAAAATTTCGAAATTTTCAACTTTTTACAAAATGGCCGCCCACGCCGCCGCCATCTTGATTTTTTGACATTTCGGATTTTTCCCATAATCTGGGTCGTATATCCGACCAAACGTCATTTTTATTTTTTTTCTGCCACGACTCCTTCTGTCTGTCACTAACTTTAAAGACACCCATGTCGCAAAAAAAACTTTTCCCCATAACTTTCAGTGTTGCCAGACTTTTTTCATAAAAATGGTGAAATGTCATTCGGGTCCCCAAACGTCACCAAACTGCATACCATGTTTTTGGAATTTTTGGAAATTTCCATTTTCTACTATCCGGGGCCGTGGTGGAAAATTTTCTACCAAAATGGTAGTTTTTTCCGATTCATGGCAACACTCGAATAACAGACCAACAATCGCCCGGAACATTGTACCCCACTCCGGTGTCGCCATCTACCGGAAAATTCGTGTCAAAGTTTGGGAATTTTTTGATCGCAACAAAATGGCCGACGGCTCAGCCGCCATCTTGTTTTTTGATAATCTGTGAATGGGGGTCTTAAGAAGACTATACATGTCACAAGAACTCAAAAGAAAATTTCAAAAACAATTGCGCATTTCGGAATGACACCTCCCCAAAAACACCCCCGAAATCGCTTTTTCAATCCAAGATGGCGGCGCGGCCATTTTGTTTTTCTAATTTTTTCTCAATTTTTTTAACACATTTTGGCAACCCCAACAAACCACCAAAAAAGAAAAAAATCAGGACCAAAGACAAAAAAGTTGGTGTCTCAAAAAATGCCGCCATTTTGTTTTTTGGTTCAAAAAATTTAATAAAGCTGGCAGTCAAAAAATCTAGTAAAAAACAAACACTAACAATTTTACCCCCCTCCCCTCTAAATACCCCAAAAATACCCCTGATCAGTGAGTCAGTGAGTGAGTAGGAATCGAGCTTTATATAATATAGACTAGCTTTGGTCGCCCGCTACGCGGGCTACAAAAGCTAGATCTGCGATGCTGGCCGCTCCGGGCTTCGCCCTACGCGGCGCTCGGCCTGCGGCCTCGCATTCGGAGCTCGGCCTTCGGCCTCGCAAAAATTACAGGGGGCGTTTATTGTCTGTCGCGATGCTCTTGTGCTTTTTTGACGCAACACGAGTAAATCTATGGCGACTGTGGGGATTTGAACCATCGCTCGGCCTTCGGCCTCGCCTTTCTGTCTGTCACTGGACTCTAGTCCTTTTTTGACGCTTTAAAAATAAATCTATGGCGACTCACAGGCTTTAAACTATCGCTCGGCCTTCGGCCTCGCCTTTTTCTACGTTAGCCAAGCCCCCCTGCATACAATTTGTATGGAGAGATTAGTTCAATTACGAAAACGGCTGAAAATATGGCGGCCATCTTGGATTTCTAAAATTTTGCATTTTTCCCTTAATCTGGATCATTTTCCGCGCCGAACCCCATTT
Source organism: Ostrinia nubilalis (assembly GCF_963855985.1). Lineage (NCBI taxonomy): Eukaryota > Metazoa > Arthropoda > Insecta > Lepidoptera > Crambidae > Ostrinia > Ostrinia nubilalis. The sequence goes on along the minus strand of NW_026973567.1, from coordinate 22,090 downwards.
TTACTTTTTTTCTGTCTTCACCCAGTCCCGTGAAACAATTCCTTGAAACCACCCATGCCCCAAAACTTTGAGTTCCCCTAACTCCCAGTGTTGCCAGGTGATCGAGATGAAAATGGTCAAATGTCATTAGTTTGACCTATGTGCAGGAGGCGTCATCCAAATTTTTGACCGGAAGTCGTTATTTCCATTTTTTACATTTTTTGACCAAATCTCTCAAAGCATGGCAACACTGGAAATTTTTGTATTTCCAAACGATACTCCTTAACAAACTACGTAATCGCTCCATACTACTCGACTTTCCCAAATGTTGCCAACTACCCGAGAAACGCATTTGAAAAATCAGAAAACTGAAACTTTTTACAAAATGGCCGCCCGCTCAGCCGCCATCTTGAATTTCTGACATTTCGGATTTTTCCCATAGTCTGGGTCGTATAACCGACCAAACCCCATTTTTGGATTTTTTCTGCCATATCTCCTTCTGTCCGTCCTTAACTTTAAAGACACCCATGTCGAAAAAAATACTTTTCCCCGTAGCTCCCAGTGTTGCCAGGTGATCGAGATGAAAATGGTCAAATGTCATTTGCACGACCCCTTTGCAGGAGGCGTCGTGCAAATTTTTGACCGGAAGTCGTTATTTCTACTTTCGACATTTTTGGACCAAATCTCCTAAGGTATGGCAACACTGGAGAAATTTCTTCACCCAAGCGAAACCTCTCGACAGAACACACAACCGCCTCATACAACTCGACTTTCCAAAATGTTGCCATGTGCTCGAAAAATGAATTCCAAAATTTCGAAATTTTCAACTTTTTACAAAATGGCCGCCCACGCCGCCGCCATCTTGATTTTCTGACATTTCGGATTTTTCCCATAATCTGGGTCGTATATGCGACCAAACGACATTTTTATTTTTTTTCTGCCATGACTCCTTCTATCTGTCCTTAACTTTAAAGTCACCCATGTCGCAAAAAAAACTTTTCCCCATAACTTTCAGTGTTGCCAGACTTTTTTCATAAAAATGGTGAAATGTCATTCGGGTCCCCAAACGTCACCAGACTGCATTCCAAGTTTATGGAATTTTTGGAAATTTCCATTTTCTACTATCGGGGGCCGTGGTGGAAAATTTTCTACCAAAATGGTAGTTTTTTCCGATTCATGGCAACACTCGAATAACAGACCAACAATCGCCCGGAACATTGTACCCCACTCCGGTGTCGCCATCTACCGGAAAATTCGTGTCAAAGTTTGGGAATTTTTTGATCGCAACAAAATGGCCGACGGCTCAGCCGCCATCTTGTTTTTTGATAATCTGTGAATGTATCTCTTAAGAAGACTATACATGTCACAAATACTCAAAAGAAATTTTCAAAAACAATTGCGCATCTCGGAGTGACACCTCCCTAAAAACACCTCGAAATCGCATTTTCAATCCAAGATGGCGGCGCGGCCATTTTGTTTTTCCATTTTTTTCTCACATTTTTTAACACACCCTGGCAACCCCAACCAACCACCAAAAAAGAAAAAATTCAGGATGAAAAACAAAAAAGTTGTTGTCTCAAAAAATGCCGCCATTTTGTTTTTTGGTTCAAAAAATGTAATAAAGCTGGCAGTCGAAAAATCTAGTTTAAAACAAACACTAACAATTTTACCCCTCTCCCCTCTAAATACCCCAAAAATACCCCTGATCAGTCAGTGAGTGAGTGAGTAGGAATCGAGCTTTATATATTATAGACTAGCTTTGGTCGCCCGCTACGCGGGCTACAAAAGCTAGATCTGCGATGCTGGCCGCTCCGGGCTTCGCCCTACGCGGCGCTCGGCCTGCGGCCTCGCATTCGGAGCTCGGCCTTCGGCCTCGCAAAAATTACAGGGGGTGTTAACTGTCTGTCACTATGCTCTTGTGCTTTTTTGACGCAACACAAGTTAATCTATGGCGACTGTGGGGATTTGAACCATCGCTCGGCCTTCGGCCTCGCCTTTCTGTCTGTCACTGGGCTCTAGTCCTTTTTTGACGCATTAAAAATAAATCTATGGCGACTCACAGGCTTTAAACTATCGCTCGGCCTACGGCCTCGCCTTTTTCTACGTTAGCTGAGCCAATTTGTATGGAGAATTTAGTCCCTTTAGGAAAACGGGTGAACGCTTGGCGGCCATCTTGGATTTCCAAAATTTTGCATTTTTGCCTTAATCTGGACCATTTTCCGCGCCGAACCCCATTTTTACTTTTTTTCTAACTTAACCCAATCCCGTAAAACAATTCCTTAAAACCACCCATGTCTCAAAATTTTGAGTTTCCGTAACTCCCAGTGTTGCCAGGTCATCGAACTAAAAATGGTCAAATGTCATTAGTTTGACCTATTTGCAGGAGGCGTCATCCAAATTTCTGACCGAAAGTCGTTATTTCTATTTTTTACATTTTTGGACCAAAACTCTCAAAGTATGGCAACACTGGAAATTTTTGTTTTCCCAAACGATACTCCTTGATAAACTACGTAATCGCCCCATACAACTCGACTTTCCCAAATGTTGCCATTTGCCCGAAAAATGCATTTGAAAAATCAGAAATCTGAAACTTTTTACAAAATGGCCGCTCACTCGGTCGCCATCTTGATTTTCCATGATTTCGGATTTTTCCCATAATCTGGGTCGTATAACCGACCAAACCCCATTTTCAGATTTTCCCTGCCATATCTCCTTCTGCCCGTCCTTAACTTTAAAGACACCTATGTCGAAAAAAATACTTTTCCCCGTAGCTCCCAGTGTTGCCAGGTGATCGAGATGAAAATGGTCAAATGTCATTTGCACGACCCCTTTGCAGGAGGCGTCATCCAAATTTTTGACCGGAAGTCGTTATTTCTACTTTCGACATTTTTGGACCAAATCTCCTCAGGTATGGCAACACTGGAGAAATTTCTTCACCCAAGCGAAACCTCTTGACAAGACACACAACCGCCTCATACAACTCGACTTTCCAAAATGTTGCCAACTACTCGAAAAATGAATTCCAAATTTTCGAAATTTTCAACTTTTTACAAAATGGCCGCCCGCTCAGCCGCCATCTTGATTTTTTGACATTTCGGATTTTTCCCATAATCTGGGTCGTATATCCGACCAAACCTCATTTTTATTTTTTTTCTGCCATTATTCTTTCTGTCTGTCACTAACTTTAAAGACACCCATGTCGCAAAAAAAACTTTTCCCCATAACTTTCAGTGTTGCCAGACTTTTTTCATAAAAATGGTGAAATGTCATTCGGGTCCCCAAATGTCACCAGACTGCATACCAAGTTTTTGGAATTTCTGGAAATTTCCATTTTCTACTATCCGGGGCCGTGGTGGAAAATTTTCTTCCAAAATGGTAGTTTTTTCCTATTCATGGCAACACTCGAATAACAGACCAACAATCGCCCGGAACATTGTACCCCACTCCGGTGTCGCCATCTACCGGAAAATTGCTGTCAAACTTTGGGAATTTTTTGATCGCAACAAAATGGCCGACGGCTCAGCCGCCATCTTGTTTTTTGATAATCTGTGAATGTATCTCTTAAGAAGACTATACATGTCACAAATACTCAAAAGAAATTTTCAAAAACAATTGCGCATCTCGGAGTAACACCTCCCTAAAAACACCTCGAAATCGCATTTTCAATCCAAGATGGCGGCGCGGCCATTTTGTTTTTCCATTTTTTTCTCACATTTTTTAAAACACCTTGGCAACCCTAATAAACTCCCAAAAAGGAAAAAATTCAGGATGAAAAACAAAAAAGTTGGAGTTTCAAAAAGTGCCGCCATTTTGTTTTTTGGTTCAAAAAATTTAATAAAGCTGGCAGTCAAAAAATCTAGTTTAAAACAAACACTAACAATTTTACCCCTCTCCCCTCTAAATACCCTAAAAATACCCCTGATCAGTGAGTCAGTGAGTGAGTGAGTGGTAATCGAGCTTTATATAATATAGATAGATAGAAGACTAGCTTTGGTCGCCCGCTACGCGGGCTACAAAAGCTAGATCTGCGATGCTGGCCGCTCCGGGCTTCGCCCTACGCGGCGCTCGGCCTGCGGCCTCGCATTCGGAGCTCGGCCTTCGGCCTCGCAAAAATTACACGGGGTGTTTATTGTCTGTCACTGTGCTCTTGTGCTTTTTTGACGCAACACAAGTTTAACTATGGTAACTCTCGGGATTTGAACCATCGCTCGGCCTTCGGCCTCGCCTTTCTGTCTGTCACTGGGCTCTAGTCCTTTCTTGACGCATTAAAAATAAATCTATGGCGACTCACAGGCTTTAAACTATCGCTCGGCCTTCGGCCTCGCCTTTTTCTACGTTAGCTAAGCCCCCCTGCATACAATTTGTATGGAGAATTTAGTTCCTTTAGGAAAACGGGTGAACGCTTGGCGGCCATCTTGGATTTCCAAAATTTTGCATTTTTGCCTTAATCTGGACCATTTTCCGCGCCGAACCCCATTTTTACTTTTTTTCTATCCTCACCCAGTCCCGAGGAGCAACGCCTTAAAAACACCCATGTCACAAAATTTTGTGTTCCCGTAATTCCCAGTGTTGCCAGGTGATCGAGATGAAAATGGTCAAATGTCATTAGTTTGACCTATTTGCAGGAGGAGTCATCCAAATTTTTGACCGAAAGTCGTTATTTCAATTTTTTTCATTTTTGGATCAAAACTCTCAAAGTATGGCAACACTGGAAATTTTAGTTTTCCCAAACGATACTCCTTGACAAACTACGTAATCGCCCCATACAACTCGACTTTCCCAAATGTTGCCAACTGCCCGAAAAATGCATTTGAAAAATCAGAAATCTGAAACTTTTTACAAAATGGCCGCTCACTCGGTCGCCATCTTGATTTTCCGAGATTTCGGATTTTTCCCATAATCTGGGTCGTATAACCGACTAAACCCTATTTTCAGATTTTTTCTGCCATATCTCCTTCTGTCCGTCCTTAACTTTAAAGACACCCATGTCGAAAAAAATACTTTTCCCCGTAGCTCCCAGTGTTGCCAGGTGATCGAGATGAAAATGGTCAAATGTCATTTGCACGACCCCTTTGCAGGAGGCGCCATCCAAATTTTTGACCGGAAGTCGTTATTTCTACTTTCGACATTTTTGGACCAAATCTCCTAAGGTATGGCAACACTGGAGAAATTTCTTCACCCAAGCAAAACCTCTCAACAAGACACACAACCGCCTCATACAACTCGACTTTCCAAAGTGTTGCCAACTACTCGAAAAATGAATTCCAAAATTTCGAAATTTTCAACTTTTTACAAAATGGCCGCTCACGCCGCCGCCATCTTGATTTTTTGACATTTCGGATTTTTCCCATAATCTGGGTCGTATATACGACCAAACGTCATTTTTATTTTTTTTCTGCCATAATTCTTTCTGTCTGTCACTAACTTTAAAGACACCCATGTCGCAAAATAAACTTTTCCCCATAACTTTCAGTGTTGCCAGACTTTTTTCATAAAATTGGTGAAATGTCATTTGGGTATCCAAACGTCACCAAACTGCATACCAAGTTTTTGGAATTTTTGGAAATTTCCATTTTCTACTATCGGGGGCCGTGGTGGAAAATTTTCTTCCAAAATGGTAGTTTTTTTCTATTTATGGCAACACTCGAATAACAGACCAACAATCGCCCGGAACATTGTACCCTACTCCGGTGTCGCCATCTGCCGGAAAATTGCTACCAAAGTTTGGGAATTTTTTGATCGCAACAAAATGGCCGACGGCTCAGCCGCCATCTTGTTTTTTGATAATCTGTGAATGGGGCTCTGAAGTAGACTATACATGTCACAAGAACTCAAAAGAAATTTTAAAAAACAATTGCGCATCTCGGAATGTCACCTCCCTAAAAACACCCCGAAATCGCATTTTCAATCCAAGATGGCGGCGCGGCCATTTTGTTTTTCCGTTTTTTTCCCACATTTTTTAACACACCTTGGCAACCCCAACAAACGACCAAAAAAGAAAAAATTCAGGACGAAAGACAGAAAAGTTTGTGTTTCAAAAAGTGCCGCCATTTTGTTTTTTGGTTCAAAAAATGTGGTAAAGCTGGCAGTCAAAAAATCTAGTTAAAAACAAACACTAACAATTTTACCCCTCTCCCCTCTAAATACCCTAAAAATACCCCTGATCAGTCAGTCAGTCAGTGAGTGGTAATCGAGCTTTATATAATATAGACTAGCTTTGGTCGCCCGCTACGCGGGCTACAAAAGCTAGATCTGCGATGCTGGCCGCTCCGGGCTTCGCCCTACGCGGCGCTCGGCCTGCGGCCTCGCATTCGGAGCTCGGCCTTCGGCCTCGCAAAAATTACAGCGGGTGTTTATTGTCTGTCACTGTGCTCTTGTGCTTTTTTGACGCAACACAAGTAAATCTATGGGTACTGTGGGGATTTGAACCATCGCTCGGCCTTCGGCCTCGCCTTTCTGTCTGTCACTGGGCTCTAGTCCTTTTTTGACGCATTAAAAATAAATCTATGGCGACTCACAGGCTTTAAACTATCGCTCGGCCTTCGGCCTCGCCTTTATTTTCGGTTATATGGCTTTTTGTTTAGAATTTGGCACTAAAATGTATTTCGTTTTAAGCAATAATATTATGCATAGAAGGCAATAAATTATGAAAGATTTCAGTTGTCGTACATATTATTATTATGTCTTGATTCAATTAGCTTATCTACCTTAGTTATTTGTTGGCTATATATTACAGAAGTAGGTATCTATGAGATTCTCCTAACAAATTACAAATTATTTTATAATAATCAACTCTATTGTAAAATCTTATGCATTCATAATAATAAAAGTAATAGCTAGTGTACTTGTTTATTAATTTTATTGTCGTTAAGAACGAATGTAGTCTATCATGATAATGTGCTGAAATTACAGAATGTTTTAGGAATAATACCGACAGGAGGCGCATCATAGAGCTATCACCATTGATTACTACAATGCGCCACCTATCGATTTTATTTCCAAGCATTCTCTAGTTACCGTTGTTAATGGAGTGCTATGTTACATGAAAGTTTGAGTGCAGTTTAGTTTAGTCATATTATTAAAATTTAATCATCTTATGTATGTACCTAAATGAAAGCTGTTTAGGAAACAGATATCAAAGATATTAAGCCTGTGTGCGAGATAGTCAAGTCTGTGTGTTAGATATTTAAATCTGTGTGCGAGACAGTTAAGCCTGTGTGTGATTATAACTCAATCTACGTGTTTATTAATTAATTAATGAAGAAAAAAACAAAAAATTGCTGCAAATAGTATATTTATAATGATTAAACAATTATTCTACAACTTTTGAAAGCATACATTTGACTGTAATATTACTATGTCTTTGTAAAGGAGCTATCTACTTTCGTAATTGATCTATCATTTAGTACATTAAATAAAAAGACATAAGCTTATAAGTGAAGTGCTACATGTAGCTTCAGTGCTGACAGTCGGATTTAAAAATCTAAGTTATCTAGAATGACTGGATTAAGCTACGATTTTAATATAAGCGAAAAATATTAAATTCCAATGATAGTGAAATTCGTAAATTCCAATGATAGTGAAATTCGAGTAGTTTTACTTAGCTAAGACATGTTTAATTCCAAAATATTATGTAATCATAATAATCATCATTTCAAGTGCAATATTTATAATATGAATGCAAATTGACATTGGCTAAATGATTATGTTACATTTTCCTATACAAATGAAAATATAAAAAATAATCTGGATCAGAGATGGAATTGTGTAAAGCAATTGTAATCATTTGACAGTTCTTAACGTACGATAAAATCAGTTAAAGCGTTTGACAGAATTATCGTACGTTATGTTACGTACGTAACTGTCAAATGATAACGATTGCTTTACACAATTCCACCTCAGTTTAAAAAAAACTTATGGGCTGATTTCTCAATCGTCGTATAACTTTTAACTGAAGAATAGTATGAGATATGTCAAAATGTTTATTCTTTAGCAGATATTCAACGATTAAAAAATCAGTCCTAAGTCACCTAAATATCCGAGTAGCTGGCATTTTATGTTCACTAAATTAATATTAGAAAATGAAAAATAAAGAAAAAAAAAACAAAAGAGCCATGATGAGGTTCAGCATAAGCTGCTACAAGTCTTGGGTTATGTTATTATTACTGATCAGTAAACAATATTAATTTGAATAAAAGTGCATAACTACTATGTTTTAATCTGTAAATATCTCTAATTATTATTTTCTTGCTTCCTCTGTAGAACGTCAAGCATCTTCAAATCAGTGTTCATCGATACTTGACTGCTGTCGTCAATCCAATACCGGAACTGCAACTGAGATTTCAAGTCCAATGTCGATAATTCAATGATACTGATGAACCTGGAAATAAAAAGACAGTTGTAATTATTTCGTTTTAATGATTTCAGTATCTTATTTTTTAATCGCAAAAAAGGACTATGAAAAAACAACATAGAGGTGAGAGGGGTGCGTGGTAGTATTATCATATATAATAATTGTTAGTTAAAGTGCCATCTACCTAAAGCCAATAAAATAAAATGCGGCAGGCATTTATTGTGTGACATTTGCGTTTAAAATAAGATTTCAAATTATGCATAGAATTCATTTTATAAGAGTAATATTGAACATGTCTCGGAAATGGATTTGCAATAATATACAATAGGGATGATGACTGGGTAATGAAATCAAAATTATATTTAGTCCGTCAGACAGATAATTAGAAAATATTAGACTCATATTTTTTTCTTCTATAATCGAATAATTACAGTATTAAATTGAGTTGAAATGTCGCGTGACATCATTTTTGAGTAAAAATTCTACTCAAGCGTGACGTATCTATAGCGCCATTTCAACTCGATGTAGCACTGTTATTATTTAATTATACTCGTAAAAGAACATAAAAATTATGAGTCTAATATTTTGTAATTATCTGTCTGACGGACAAATAATTGAAATTTTGTCATCTAGCCTATTACTTATCTCATATTTCTTGGTCGTTTAGCGTAATAATGTTAGGTACACTTACTTGTCGTGTCGTGAACTACTATTTGCGTCTTGCGTTTATGTTTTGCTTTCTTTTCTTTCTTTATTCTTAGCCTTCTTGCTTCGTAGAGTAATATTTTACGCATTGAGACAGTAATTTCTTCTTGGCGATATCACTCCTCCTTCCTTGTGAGATGTGATCAATTCTATTCTATTCATGGCGTTTTACCTGTTGTTTAAATTTTGTTAAAAGTATTTTTTATAAAAAAAATGCCTTTAAACAAAGGTAGTAGGCGCGCGTGAACACCTGCCAGTAAAGAGGTTATATGACCTAACGACAGTTGGTGAAAAGAAAAAAGAACACTGGCTGAGTACTCCAAAGATATGTCCAAGCTTAATGTTTATGGTATCTCAACACTTATTATTGATTATTGCGATTGAGTTGTAAAATTTTTTTACTTACATAATCAGAAAAAGGTCGTGTGGTGCATTGTCAGGCTCCGGTTCAGTTCAGTATGAAGTAGCGAAACGTAGGTAGCTAAGTATTATATTACATTTTAATTTTTCTTATTTCTTCTAGTCTATACCTGAAATAGATGGCATATTAATATTATTAACAGTGAAATGTAATAAGACAATTATAATTGTATAATTTATATAAATATAAATGTGAAGATTGAAGTTGCGTTTACCTTAATTAGTAGTTAGTTCTTTTTATGCTTATGAATTCTTCAAATTTGCATTATTTTGTCAGGGCTGCGTTATTAATGCTTCATCTTGAGGAACTTGACTTGCGAGTAGATGTGGTGAGCACCATCGTAGCAATTTTAACTTTTGCATCACTCAAGTTTCTCTTTTGGCTTCTATACCTGAAATAATTAATATAAAATATGTAGTACAGATTAAAATACTAATACATATTATAAATGCGAAAATTTGGATGTCTGTTACTTTTTCACGCAAAAACTACTGAACGGATTTTGACGAAACTTTACAGTATTATTGTTTATAACCCAGAATAACACATAGGCTATAATTTATGACGATCTGTGACAAACAAAATTTCACGCCGGTGAAGCCGTGGGCAAAAGCTAGTCTTTTTATAAATTAAATAATAATTTTATTAATATTTTTAATACTTACTCTTAGTATCTTTTGAGTGTACGAGTGACAGTCATCTTGATGTCTAATTGAGTATCTTATCCAGATAAGATATAAACAGTGATATTACTAATAAATCGTTTGTCATCTGTAATATAAAACATATTAAAATTAGATTTATATTTGGCTATGCATTGTTAGAGTTTACATCGATGTATAATTCATCAAAGCATTGCACGGCTCATCTGTGTTTTGTGTGAATGAGATGTTTCCACATTTATAAACAAGTTAGCTGCCACACACTGCCAGCCTGGTTAGTCCATCTGCAAGCTCTATAACATGACATACAATGTTAGTAAAAGACAGCCATAAATATTAGTTAAAGCCAGAGCCTCGTCAGTAAGACAGCAGGGAGCACCGCAGCGGAGCGTCTCACTCTCGCGGTGAGCCACGCCGCTGCCGCCAACAGCCGGCTGTTGGCGCGAGCAGGTGAGGTTGGCACATGGGATAGTACCATAACATTAATTTGATCTTATAATTAATTAAAGGCAAGCCAATGGTTAGTAAGATTAGTTTTGTTATGCACTCTCCCTTCTACTCCCCATCTACCTACATGAAATGTATAACATTAAAAACTGATTTTAATCATTCGCGTCCCACCCATTATAACTAAACGTCAAGCAGTGAGTACATAATGTAACTCATTCATAAATATCGCGTCAAGACATACCTAGACACATAGAAAGACACGGGTCTTTCTATTTTAAATAAAAACCATTTCATGTAGTTAGATCGCCCTACTGGGCGAATTCGATCTTCTAGCTACAATTAGTTAGCAAATAAATAATATGAATATGAATGAATTCTAAGCCAAAGCAGCGCAAGCATTTTAAAGCAGCAAGCAATTGCAAAGCAGCTACTGAAATGAATCCAAAATTTGATAGATTTGCCCGGGTAAGCCGATATTGTATATGATGAGTGTTTACGTGTGCAGTAATGTAAGAGAAGATGGGAAAGCAAAGTGAAATGGAATATGAAAAATATCACCCCATTACTGTAAGAGTGGTATATCGGAATATAACGTAATCACTTTGGAATCACCATGACATTAGCGCCTGATTCGGAACAGGAGCCTCCTCAGCCAACCAAACGAAGGAAGAGAGAATGATACCGCTGACTGAACGAACTGATTGACAGGGGAAGACTGTTAGGACGACACCCCCAGCCTGCAGGGGACGTCACTGATCCACGTGGGTGACACAGGCAGACGCCTCAGAGAGGGTGACGCCAACGAAGCGAAGAGTGTGAAGGCGACAGCCAACACAGCACGAGCATAAAGTTGAAGAGGTCGAGCGGAGGGAAGATGCAGGGTTAACGAATCAGGGCAGAGAAAATAACCGGTCGATAATGTCCCGGGTGTCAATCAAACACCTCAGCGTCGACGGAATATCAGGGTGTCCAGGTACAAGTACGAGTATGTCAATATAACAAACAACACGTGGTTCAGAAAGCAATGAGCAATGGATGTGTTCAAATGTAGTTAGTTAATGCCGTCATAAGCGAAACTGAACGAAATTGTTCTCACCAGCATAATAAGGATCGTCGTATAATTGTCATTTTGTAAAATTAATAATGTAACTGTAGCCTTTTTTCGCATTTCTTAAATAAACATTGCAAATACATCATAGGTCTCACTAAAAAACAGGTACTTTTAAAGGTATATAAAGTGTTATAAACGGTTACAAAAACAAAGTCAAAATTTATTTATTTGTAATTTTAAATAGTACTTAAATATTAATTAACAAGAATAAACATTCTAAAAAATAGCAAGTTACACTTAAAACATAACGTTACTTATTTATTTCAAGAATACTCAAATTTTAACAACTTTTAGTTATTGTTAATTTTATGAAAATGATCAAGTAGCAATTCCTGGCAAAGAAAGAAAATGTCACGTCCATTATGAAAACCCTCTCAACAATAAAATTACCTCATGCATGATAGCAACAACAAACTTGTAAATAAAAGGAGTAACTTTAATATTAAGAAAGTGAAAGAATAATGGTAATAAAATAACAATACCATAAGAAAATTCTAAACTGAAAATATAGTAAACATTCGGTACAAAAGAAGTGAAAACCCAAATAAAAACAAACGGTGTAGTCGATATCCAATGCTCACTTGTCTTCAGCAAGACAAGCGATAGGATGTTTTAACACCTACGACCTACAGTGCTCGAGATCCGTCGCACATCTATCTCATCAACGAGAGAAGAAGGAGGAAAATATTGAACAGAGTAGTTGAAACTGATAAATTATTAATTTTAACTTCAAAGACATGAGGTAATTAGGATAATATTTAGCGAGGGAACAGACAGCAGTTCTCAAAATGAGACCCATTTTTATCACAATTTCATTGTTAGGTTAAAATGGACGAACATAAAATATGTACCTACGTAGGACATTAAAAACAGTGCACCCAAAACAAAATTCTTATTGTTTAAATAAATGAAATTATTAAAAAGTACTATTCTGTAATATGTGAATAAGCTAACAAACATAACAAACTGAATTACAATAAAAACATTATAGGTAGGTGGTAGTCAATATTCATTATTAATTTATAGTTAATATGTACACATTAAGAGAAAAAAGTTTTTGGTTTTATATTAAGTTATTGCAAATTTTAATATTATTAACAAAGACAGGTACTAATTAATAAAAAATATTATTTGTTGTGTAGCAACATTTATGACTTAAATGTGATTAAAAATATGAATTCCTTTTATAAGCCTGACCAGGAACATAAAAACCCTCGCCATGTTGCGGAAAACTAATGGTACTAATTTCTTTTAATGGCAACAGTAACTGAAAACTTCATTGACATGTCACCTTGCATGTCAGTCTATTGCTGTCAAAGTGTAAACAAACTTTATTTTAAATGTGCGCAATTGATTTTGTAAATGAAATTGCTAAAATCTTTTTATAGTCGTGAAAGAAAAGTGGTTCACAATGTGTTAAAGTATTTGTCGAAGAGAAATACCAAAGGTTCGGACAATATTTTCATTGAATAATGTTTCCAACAAAGGTTGTCAAATTGACTGACATGTTTATCGTATAGTACAGTCCACTATGAAAATTAGCTGTGGTTTGTTTCAACTACCTATTTTAAAGTTTTTTGTCACTTTCTAAGTGTTGAATTTTATGGAATTGGGAAAGAAGTACCGAGTTTGAAGCGTTCATGAGCAGACATTGCAGTTGAATATTCAAGTTCTGAATTTGATTATTGATGAATAATAAAATAAATCCTACTATAATAGTTCGATTGATGGTTTCATTTAATTTATTTAAACCAGGTTACCTATAATAATATTTTTTCGTTAATTTATGAAAATATCAAATTAGCCCGTAATCCTGATACATAAAGTTAGCCTATTAATTTAACACAGGTACGACTGTACTCAGTGTTGCACTATCAAATGCAATTGACGCGCCTCTATGCCAGGGTTTTTATGTTCTTGGTCAGGCTATAACTATTCGTATAGTGTCGATTCGAATTAAAAAAGTATGTCCTAAATGTATAACAAGAAAAGCAACGTTATGTTTTAAATGTTTTTAGTTATAAAAAAAAACAATTTCTTGTAAAATTGTTAAAAAATCTTTATATCATTTGGTTTTGGACTATTATGTATTCGTTAAATATTGATTAAAACCCAGTATTCATAAAAAAACTGAATACTCCATGCAACAAAATACGTTAAGAAGTGTTTAGGATTTTAATTATTAACAGTTTAATGTCAGAGTTAGTTCTAGCTTTAACTACAACACGGATATTTAACCGGATATGTCCTGCGAAAATTGATTTTCTCGCCAAAAATCTTGTTTAAATCTTCTGCAGCCATAACGTGCAGTAACTAATAATATGACGTGATTGGATTACTAATGTTTGGCCAAAAACGTTTCCCAAATTATCACATCGCAAACAACTTATTTCATTCTTTTTATCGAAATATTCATTAACAAGAGGTGATTCTGGCGCTCGGCGGCCGCTACCGCGGCACGCTGCGCTCGCCTTCGCGCGTTAATGGTCACTGTTCTAACCTAACCTAATCCACTATTTTCTGCAATACCTACTTTTTGCAAACATACAATTTTATTATTAAAATTATTGTTTAAGAAAACTATGATCATGTGCCTTATGCTTTGATTTGTGGGTAAGTATATGAAGTGTTAATTTGATCAATCAAATTATTTGGATATTTGGCAAAAAACATTTGCTATACAAAAATTTGCCATAAAAAAACTTGAACAAGTAAAATTTTGCCAAATGATAATATGACCAAATGAATTATCGCATCCCACCGCTCCTGCCAAAAGGCCACGGCATCCTCTCTAATGGTGCGCTTCAATTCCCGGCGCTCCCTGGGGGCCAGTTGGATTCCCTCCTCCGCAAGTCGTCCTGCACGAGAGACTTACAGGTAACGCTGCCGTGCTGCACGACCTGTAAGCCTTCGTGAGTAAAATGAGCGCCGGTCGCTGAGTATTCCCTCCAACCACCTTTCTCATTACAAAAATCGATTCCCTCCAACCACCTTTCTCATTACAAAAATCGACGAGCATCGGTACCATACGGCCGCAGCGTATGTCATCGTGGCCACATAAATGCCTGCGTACAGCACACTTAGGGCGGGGTATCTCACGCCCCATGACGTCTTGCCAAAACCATTGGCAGCTTGTAAATCAATCAATTTCGCATGCGGCACATAGGACCTAGCCTCGTCGAGGGTCACACCAAGCGATTGCGATCGTCACATCGTCTGCGTACGCTATTACGTGTACCCACTCAGGACACGGCAGCATCAGGAGGTCGTTGAGCAGGAGGTTCCAAAGTGTCGGGCCCAACATTGATCCCTAAGGACATCCCATGGTACTGCGCTTCCACGACGTTTGAGCCCATACATAGAGGCCCACACGCCGGTCTGTAAAGTAACTAACCAATGATCTGAAGATATTAGGTGGAGCTCCGGTCTGTTTGGCCTTCAACAAAATCATCGGCCACCACGCGTTGTCAAAAGCACCGGAGATGTCCAGGAAGATCAGCTGCACGTATGACGCAGTACTGTTCTCGGTGATCGAGTTAATGAACTTGAGCGCCGTGACCGTAGACCGGCCACGGGTGAAACCGTGCTGAGCGTCAGATATATGTCGGTGCAAGCAGGGAGCGCAGGAGATGATGACGCGCTCCAGGATCTTACCCAGGATTGGCAAAAGAGTAATAGGCCTATAGGCCTTCGGGTCAGAGAGAGGCTTACCGTTTCCCTTCGGGAGGACCAATAGTCTACCTACCTTCCAGATGTCTGTAAAAGAACCTTCAGCAAAGGTGGTGCGATAATAACTTAAAAAAAAAAAAACCGACTTCAAATGCGTGAACACAAAAAAAAACTAACTAACTAACTAACTGAAACCACCCTTTTGATAATACCTATTCAACAAAAAAATAATTGTTCAAATTGATTTATAATCGGCGGAGATATTGCGTATAAAAAAGTTCATCCCCAATTTTCCACCCTTAGGAGTTGTTTTTTCTATTATTAAATTTAAATGGGACCACCCTTGAGGTATTACCTATACGCCGAAAAAAGATTTGTTAAAATCGGTTCATAATTGACGGAGTTATCGCGTAACAAACATAGAAAAAAAACATACGGGTCGAATTGAGAACCTCCTCCTTTTTTGAAGTCGGTTGAAAAGTAACAGTTGCTAAAAGTTTATTTGGGAAATGAAACATTGGCGATAAGTTGTTTGCGAAGCGAAATTTGGCGAAAAGTAATTTGGCCAAACGGAAGGATACCGACGCGATTACTATTAAATCGTAACAAATAAGTTTATGAAATGTTTATTTCTAAATGTAATAATATCAATATAACTTTAAAAAAAAAAACCGACTTCAAATGCGTGAACACAAATAATACCTATTCAACAAAAAAATAATCGTTCAAATTGGTTCATAATCGGCGGAGATATTGCGTATAAAAAAGTTCATCCCCAATTTTCCACCCTTGGAGGTGAAATATTTTCTTTAAATTTGCATGAAACCACCCTTTTGATAATAATAAGTTAACAAATAAGTTTATGAAATGTTTATTTCTAAATGTAATAATATCAATATAACTTTAAAAAAAAAAACCGACTTCAAATGCGTGAACACAAATAATACCTATTCAACAAAAAAATAATCGTTCAAATTGGTTCATAATCGGCGGAGATATTGCGTATAAAAAAGTTCATCCCCAATTTTCCACCCTTGGAGGTGAAATATTTTCTTTAAATTTGCATGAAACCACCCTTTTGATAATACCTATTCAACAAAAAAATTATCGTTCAAATTGGTTTAAAATCGGCGGAGATATTGCGTATAAAAAAGTTCATCCCCAATTTTCCACCCTTGGGGGTAATTTTTTTTTATATTAAATTTAAATGGGACCACCCTTGAGGTATTACCTATACGCCGAAAAAAGATTTGTTCAAATCGGTTCATAATTGGCGAAGTTATCGCGTAACAAACATAGAAAAAAAAACATACGAGTCGAATTGAGAACCTCCTCCTTTTTTTGAAGTCGGTTGAAAAAAAAGGTGGCATAGGGGCCCGAGCGCCAGCCTCGCCGCACCTTAACCTATTTATTACACTGCATTAACTTAAATTATACTGGTAAATTACTAATATTAGTTAACCATGCCACCACCCCAGAGACATTTTAGTGAGAATGACAAATCCAAGATATCTTTTTTCATATTCTAATGATAGTAATAATTCAGACTGAAAAAACTTAAACACAATAAGATTGAAGAGGATCCCTTCCAATCGTGTAATGTTTCATTGCCAATAATGTGACTGTTTTGACACTAAAGTAACCAAAAATATTTTTGACTATCTATGCTATGGGAACTGTGGCAAAGTAATACTATAACATCACCCCATTCAAAATTAAAAGCGTAAAAATCTGGACAACTTGGTTTGACCAGTCCCCGAAGGCAGCGCCTGTTCACAGACATGACGGATGAGCCAGCCATCGCTTCACTCGATCATATTTTAGAGAATGTAACGACCCGCCTCACCACGCCACCACCCCAGAGACATTTTAGTGAGAATGACAAATCCAAGATATCTTTTTTCATATTCTAATGATAGTAATAATTCAGACTGAAAAAACTCAAACACAATAAGATTGAAGAGGATCCCTTTCAATCGTGTAATGTGTTATTACCAATAATGTGACTGTTTTGACACTAAAGTAACCAAAAATATTTTTGACTATCTATGGGAACTGTGGCAAAGTAATGCTATAACATCACCCCATCCAAAATTAAAAGCGTAAAAATCTGGACAACTTGGTTTGACCAGTCCCCGAAGGCAGCGCCTGTTCACAGACATGACGGATGAGCCAGCCATCGCTTCACTCGATCATATTTTAGAGAATGTAACGACCCGCCTCACCACGCCACCACCCCAGAGACATTTTAGTGAGAATGACAAATCCAAGATATCTTTTTTCATATTCTAATGATAGTAATAATTCAGACTGAAACAACTTAAACACAATAAGATTGAAGAGGATCCTTTCCAATCGTGTAATGTTTTATTACCAATAATGTGACTGTTTTGACACTAAAGTAACCAAAAATATTTTTGACTATCTATGCTATGGGAACTGTGGCAAAGTAATACTATAACATCACCCCATTCAAAATTAAAAGCGTAAAAATCTGGACAACTTGGTTTGACCAGTCCCCGAAGGCAGCGCCTGTTCACAGACATGACGGATGAGCCAGCCATCGCTTCACTCGATCATATTTTAGAGAATGTAACGACCCGCCTCACCACGCCACCACCCCAGAGACATTTTAGTGAGAATGACAAATACAA
Organism: Ostrinia nubilalis; assembly: GCF_963855985.1. NCBI lineage: Eukaryota > Metazoa > Arthropoda > Insecta > Lepidoptera > Crambidae > Ostrinia > Ostrinia nubilalis. The sequence continues at coordinate 4,086 of NW_026973567.1, read as the reverse complement.
GATATCTTTTTTCATATTCTAATGATAGTAATAATTCAGACTGAAAAAATTCAAACACAATAAGATTGAAGAGGATCCCTTTCAATCGTGTAATGTGTTATTACCAATAATGTGACTGTTTTGACACTAAAGTAACCAAAAATATTTTTGACTATCTATGCTATGGGAACTGTGGCAAAGTAATACTATAACATCACCCCATTCAAAATTAAAAGCGTAAAAATCTGGACAACTTGGTTTGACCAGTCCCCGAAGGCAGCGCCTGTTCACAGACATGACGGATGAGCCAGCCATCGCTTCACTCGATCATATTTTAGAGAATGTAACGACCCGCCTCACCACGCCACTACCCCAGAGACATTTTAGTGAGAATGACAAATCCAAGATATCTTTTTTCATATTCTAATGATAGTAATAATTCAGACTGAAAAAACTCAAACACAATAAGATTGAAGAGGATCCCTTTCAATCGTGTAATGTGTTATTACCAATAATGTGACTGTTTTGACACTAAAGTAACCAAAAATATTTTTGACTATCTATGGGAACTGTGGCAAAGTAATGCTATAACATCACCCCATCCAAAATTAAAAGCGTAAAAATCTGGACAACTTGGTTTGACCAGTCCCCGAAGGCAGCGCCTGTTCACAGACATGACGGATGAGCCAGCCATCGCTTCACTCGATCATATTTTAGAGAATGTAACGACCCGCCTCACCACGCCACCACCCCAGAGACATTTTAGTGAGAATGACAAATCCAAGATATCTTTTTTCATATTCTAATGATAGTAATAATTCAGACTGAAAAAACTTAAACACAATAAGATTGAAGAGGATCCCTTCCAATCGTGTAATGTTTTATTACCAATACTGTGACCGTTTTGACACTAAAGTAACCAAAAATATTTTTGACTATCTATGCTATGGGAACAGTGGCAAAGTAATACTATAACATCACCCCATTCAAAATTAAAAGCGTAAAAATCTGGACAACTTGGTTTGACCAGTCCCCGAAGGCAGCGCCTGTTCACAGACATGACGGATGAGCCAGCCATCGCTTCACTCGATCATATTTTAGAGAATGTAACGACCCGCCTCACCACGCCACCACCCCAGAGACATTTTAGTGAGAATGACAAATCCAAGATATCTTTTTTCATATTCTAATGATAGTAATAATTCAGACTGAAAAAACTCAAACACAATAAGATTGAAGAGGATCCCTTTCAATCGTGTAATGTGTTATTACCAATAATGTGACTGTTTTGACACTAAAGTAACCAAAAATATTTTTGACTATCTATGGGAACTGTGGCAAAGTAATGCTATAACATCACCCCATCCAAAATTAAAAGCGTAAAAATCTGGACAACTTGGTTTGACCAGTCCCCGAAGGCAGCGCCTGTTCACAGACATGACGGATGAGCCAGCCATCGCTTCACTCGATCATATTTTAGAGAATGTAACGACCCGCCTCACCACGCCACCACCCCAGAGACATTTTAGTGAGAATGACAAATCCAAGATATCTTTTTTCATATTCTAATGATAGTAATAATTCAGACTGAAAAAACTCAAACACAATAAGATTGAAGAGGATCCCTTTCAATCGTGTAATGTGTTATTACCAATAATGTGACTGTTTTGACACTAAAGTAACCAAAAATATTTTTGACTATCTATGCTATGGGAACTGTGGCAAAGTAATACTATAACATCACCCCATTCAAAATTAAAAGCGTAAAAATCTGGACAACTTGGTTTGACCAGTCCCCGAAGGCAGCGCCTGTTCACAGACATGACGGATGAGCCAGCCATCGCTTCACTCGATCATATTTTAGAGAATGTAACGACCCGCCTCACCACGCCACCACCCCAGAGACATTTTAGTGAGAATGACAAATCCAAGATATCTTTTTTCATATTCTAATGATAGTAATAATTCAGACTGAAACAACTTAAACACAATAAGATTGAAGAGGATCCTTTCCAATCGTGTAATGTTTTATTACCAATAATGTGACTGTTTTGACACTAAAGTAACCAAAAATATTTTTGACTATCTATGCTATGGGAACTGTGGCAAAGTAATGCTATAACATCACCCCATTCAAAATTAAAAGCGTAAAAATCTGGACAACTTGGTTTGACCAGTCCCCGAAGGCAGCGCCTGTTCACAGACATGACGGATGAGCCAGCCATCGCTTCACTCGATCATATTTTAGAGAATGTAACGACCCGCCTCACCACGCCACCACCCCAGAGACATTTTAGTGAGAATGACAAATCCAAGATATCTTTTTTCATATTCTAATGATAGTAATAATTCAGACTGAAACAACTTAAACACAATAAGATTGAAGAGGATCCTTTCCAATCGTGTAATGTTTTATTACCAATAATGTGACTGTTTTGACACTAAAGTAACCAAAAATATTTTTGACTATCTATGCTATGGGAACTGTGGCAAAGTAATACTATAACATCACCCCATTCAAAATTAAAAGCGTAAAAATCTGGACAACTTGGTTTGACCAGTCCCCGAAGGCAGCGCCTGTTCACAGACATGACGGATGAGCCAGCCATCGCTTCACTCGATCATATTTTAGAGAATGTAACGACCCGCCTCACCACGCCACCACCCCAGAGACATTTTAGTGAGAATGACAAATACAAGATATCTTTTTTCATATTCTAATGATAGTAATAATTCAGACTGAAAAAATTCAAACACAATAAGATTGAAGAGGATCCCTTTCAATCGTGTAATGTGTTATTACCAATAATGTGACTGTTTTGACACTAAAGTAACCAAAAATATTTTTGACTATCTATGCTATGGGAACTGTGGCAAAGTAATACTATAACATCACCCCATTCAAAATTAAAAGCGTAAAAATCTGGACAACTTGGTTTGACCAGTCCCCGAAGGCAGCGCCTGTTCACAGACATGACGGATGAGCCAGCCATCGCTTCACTCGATCATATTTTAGAGAATGTAACGACCCGCCTCACCACGCCACCACCCCAGAGACATTTTAGTGAGAATGACAAATCCAAGATATCTTTTTTCATATTCTAATGATAGTAATAATTCAGACTGAAAAAACTCAAACACAATAAGATTGAAGAGGATCCCTTTCAATCGTGTAATGTGTTATTACCAATAATGTGACTGTTTTGACACTAAAGTAACCAAAAATATTTTTGACTATCTATGCTATGGGAACTGTGGCAAAGTAATACTATAACATCACCCCATTCAAAATTAAAAGCGTAAAAATCTGGACAACTTGGTTTGACCAGTCCCCGAAGGCAGCGCCTGTTCACAGACATGACGGATGAGCCAGCCATCGCTTCACTCGATCATATTTTAGAGAATGTAACGACCCGCCTCACCACGCCACCACCCCAGAGACATTTTAGTGAGAATGACAAATCCAAGATATCTTTTTTCATATTCTAATGATAGTAATAATTCAGACTGAAACAACTTAAACACAATAAGATTGAAGAGGATCCTTTCCAATCGTGTAATGTTTTATTACCAATAATGTGACTGTTTTGACACTAAAGTAACCAAAAATATTTTTGACTATCTATGCTATGGGAACTGTGGCAAAGTAATGCTATAACATCACCCCATTCAAAATTAAAAGCGTAAAAATCTGGACAACTTGGTTTGACCAGTCCCCGAAGGCAGCGCCTGTTCACAGACATGACGGATGAGCCAGCCATCGCTTCACTCGATCATATTTTAGAGAATGTAACGACCCGCCTCACCACGCCACCACCCCAGAGACATTTTAGTGAGAATGACAAATCCAAGATATCTTTTTTCATATTCTAATGATAGTAATAATTCAGACTGAAACAACTTAAACACAATAAGATTGAAGAGGATCCTTTCCAATCGTGTAATGTTTTATTACCAATAATGTGACTGTTTTGACACTAAAGTAACCAAAAATATTTTTGACTATCTATGCTATGGGAACTGTGGCAAAGTAATACTATAACATCACCCCATTCAAAATTAAAAGCGTAAAAATCTGGACAACTTGGTTTGACCAGTCCCCGAAGG